>NW_021940660.1:1045401-1290214 GCF_001715985.3 Manacus vitellinus
ATTGAACATGAACCAATATATTTTTTAATACAATCCTTTATATCCCATCAAATATGAAATTTTTAATTATCAACTTGGTTTATGCAGAGAAAAAAGTATGATTTAAAAGCTTTTTTTTTTTTTGAGCAAAATTTGCAACTGTTTTTTCAAGCCTCAGGAGGGTATTAATATTTTCATTAATGTGAAAATAGTAATTCCTAGCAAAGCTGGGGATAGTGCTGTAAACATAATTAGAAATTAATTCCAGAATAATGCTCAGGCACAATAGTAGAAAGCTCATACTTTGTTATCATGAGTAGGTGTCCTATTGCTTTTAACCAGCACATATTTATGTAACTGAGTATTTTGTGATATGTAACTGAGCGTTTTTATGAAAAGAAAGAAACTATACTACCACTCTCTTCCTTCTTTTGAGATATATTCTGATAGACATTCACTAGTAGCTGATTTTTTTCAAATTAATTTCTGCAGTTAATTCAAGTGAAGTTTTGGGGGTATGAAAATAAAATTGTGTTTAATTGAAAATTTTCATATGTAAAGAAAAATAATTCACAGATACTGTATTTCTAAATAATTTCTTCTAAATCTAAATGAAGCACCTAAATTAATGTATGAATGGTTTCTTAGCCAGTTGCTAGCTGTATTTCATCACTTTTTTGTGCTGTGTGATAAGCAGAAGTTACAAAAAGTGTGATTTTGTAGAATATAGTACATCAATTTCAGTCTGCTTTAATTTGGTATAGTAAATCACTACTGTTTTTGTAACTTAAGTAAAAAGTTTAAACTAATATTAGATAATTTTAAAATACATTTACATCAGTGGCAATATTTTAACAATATTATTACTTGCAGCAGCTTTTAACTACCGTGCTTTGGGTTGTGTTTCTTTGAATAAAATAGATCCCTGTAATATCCATAGTAAGTTGTATAATGCTTGGAGTGTAGGTTGAATCACTGATGAGAGGCATAACATGTTCTCAAAGGTAATTGGTTGATGAATCCGCAGTCTAAATTTATACAATTTGATTAGTTCCACTGGTAGGTAATTGGTAATTATATGGTACACAAAATGTCATTTTCTTCCATGCTTCATCTTTCAATCTTACTTCCCAAATAACATTTGTTGGAATTTAAAACCATAGGCTAACATGAAAACAGCTTTATGTCCTAGATAATGCAATGGAATAGAGAATTTGGATTGATTGATTGATATGATTTTGTATACTGATGGTAAAAATTAATTTATTCCTTTTAAAGAAAATGTGATTTAGGTTTATTTTTCACCCTAACATTTTAAAAACAGATCATCTAAATTGCAAACCCTTTATCTTGCAGGAATAAAGCATGCAATGACGCTGCCCATGTGGTTTGTCATGCTCAATTTTTATTTTTTTTATTAAAAACTGTTCTCTCTTTAAGGCTTTCACAATGGATTATTTTGACATATATGAAAATCTTATTAAAAGTTTGAGATATTGATTACTGGTTAGTTATAAGACAAATGACTGTAAAATTTGCCTATTAGCTTAGCAGAGCAGTGGTGCATGTCCCATTCTTTCAACAGGATACGACAGCAGTTTCATTAATGTGGAGACCAACAATACCCAGAGAATACAAACATTGTCTTTGGACTGTTTAGCTTCTTGAGTCCTTACTGAATGCTCTTCTAAGATGTGGTTTCCATTGAAGGTTTGAAACTGAGGAAAGGCAGCATTTCTTATAGGGCAGACTAAACCTCTAGATTCTAAGCCTGTCTTCAGAATGTGTTAGTGAGCAATTCATTCCAGGGGGAGAAGTAGAATTGCAAAATAAATAGGAAATAATCTAATAGAGAAAAGAATAGAGTGAAATGAGTGTGGAAAAAGTTACATGATTTGGGCTTTAAAAAGCAACAAAGCCCAAGTACACGGAAAGTTACACTAAGTTCTTTAATCCCCTAGTGTTTCTTTGGCATTGTATACTTGACTAGGTTTATTTAAACTCTTTGCTTCCACTTCACTCATAATTAAATAGCAACAAAGGGAAACAAAGGGTTTGAATCTGCAAGTTCTTGTACTACACATATTCACCTGTGTGCTAACTCTTCATAAATCATTACCCCATGAGGATGGCAGTACTCTGAACCCATTTGGAGCAGACATAAATTACTTTGCAAAGTTAAAGTCAGTAGAGAAACAGGTTATACAAAGCTTATATATTTTTCTGATTCAATTGATGTGTTTAAACTTCAAACCCTGTATAGGTGAGGAAAAACTCCAGTAAGGATTTGCACATCTTTATATTGATTGTGTAGAAATCTATTTATGAAGCATAGTTATTGAAGGAATGAAAAGCTGGATAAAGTGAGAAGAAAGTCTGCAGCCTAACCTAAAGCAAGTTATGAGTGCAGAAATAAACCAGAAGTGTGTGATGTTAGCTCTGAAGTGAGTATGTGATTCAAAGCACATGCTGTGTACATGACATTAAGATTTAAATTAAGATGGGGACCCCCAGTGGGATGGTTCCCAGGAAGCAAAGAGAAAGGAAGACAAAAAGTAGACTTTACTGGGCCTTTCCTTGTTGGAATGGAGAAGGGCAGAGGAAAGACTTGCTGCTTGGTGGTGACTAATGTCTGAATGAAGTGAAAGCTAACTTCATTGATACTTCTGCGAAGCAAGATTTCCTGCCTGACCACGCAGCTTTACTCTAAAATCCCTGCTCTGTCTGGAGGCAGCTGTTGTGCCACGGCCCCAGATGACATCAGAAGTACTTACCACTTGGTTTTCCTATTTTACACCTTCTCCAGCCTGCTTGGAAGTACAATGCATTAAGAAACTTAGGAGGAGCACATCAGTGGAGTTGGTGACACCTTTGTGCATAGGGATGCAAAGGCCCAACTGTAGTGAGTCTGAAAATGTAGAAAGTGTGGATG
The DNA here is from genome assembly GCF_001715985.3 of Manacus vitellinus. NCBI lineage: Eukaryota > Metazoa > Chordata > Aves > Passeriformes > Pipridae > Manacus > Manacus vitellinus. Next base: position 1,048,313 of record NW_021940660.1, read on the forward strand.
ATCCCAAATGTTAGTAATAGTGGTTGGGTTGTTTTTTTTTTTTGTTTGTGGGGTTTTTCGTTTGGTTGGTTTGGTTTAGTTTGGTTTATGGGTTTTTCATTTGGTTTTTGTTGTTGCTGTTGTTGTTGTTTTGTTTTTGTTGTTGTTTGGGGGTTTTGTTTGTTTTGTTGGCAGTTTTTTTGCTTTTTTTTTTTTTTGTACAATCCTAAAAAAAATGGCTTCAATTCTAGTGGAAACACTCACTATCTGCATCCAGTCTTGCAACCTTCTGAGGCTTCTTGGTCTGTCTCACATATAGCTTGGTGCTGAAATGAGCAGCATCTAAATATCAACTAAATGGCTAACTTAGGCAATGGCTTGACTAAAGTTTAAAGGCAAATACATTTCAGGTCGGGTTTGCACTCAAAGTTGGAAGGTATCTTAGGTCATCATAGTGAATAATGACAAGACATTGTAGTTTGTCCAGTGGATATTTAAATGAACATTGTGAGTACCAGTACATTGTGTTCATGGTTTGTAGCTGATTTTGTAAGACACTTAGCAATAAACACCTATGTATTTGAAAGGAAGAATCAAGTCTTAAACCACTTTTGGCTGGCTAAAATAATAAAAACCAAGCAATACAGTGCTTTTTAGTTGTTAGAGTTTCAAGGAAAGAATAAGTACTGCTCAATGGTACTGTTATCTATTTGACTCTCAAAATATGCACAGTATTAAATAAATTCTTCAATATATTAGTATTTTCTTGGTTAAAGTAAAAGTTCTGTTCTGCACAGCATGAAACACACGCTTTTAAAACATTTGTCAGTCTTTGAATAAAAAATGGATAACATTCAGCAGCAAATCTGATAGCTGAAAGCACATTTAAATGCCAGTGGTTTATTTCATTTAAATTTAAAAAAATGAAATTCACTTCTCCTGCCATTATGGGAATCATCTAAGGGACTAAATTGATGTGAATAACCTAATTACTGTAATGTCAGAACACTGTTTAAATGCACAGAAACTTTTATTTAGACCAAATATCATTGGAAGGTAGAGGCAGGGCAACTGATACTTTTTGCTCACTGACTCTGCTGTCATTAGTTTGTGTAGAGTGAGTGGCAAGGTGAGAAGAGGGTCAGGGCTGAGCCCTTCCCAGTTGGGAGGCTGCTGAAGGAGGCAGCAGGGTTTTCCGTGCCCACACACTAGTCCAGAGCCCCTGAGGGACAGTGACATCTCCCAGCACCCACAAGCAGCCACAGATGTTATAGAGCTCCCTGGTGTTTTACTTGTTGAGCTGGTCTTGATCTACAGCTCCCAGATCAACTGGGTGATGAATGATAAGAGCCACAGCATGATAGATGCTCGTTAACTTTTCAGTCATTATCAAACAGTTGTGTCTGTGTAGGTGGCTCTCATGTCAAGAGTGATAGATAGCAAATTACTAACAGTGTACCCATGTCTGACCTGTGCAGAGCACCCCAGCTTCTTTTTATCTTCATGTCTTCTTTAGCACACACAGTGGCCTTAGAAATCTAGGTGTTGCTGTGCCTGGCTTCTTTTATTTGTCTAAATTAGGGTATTAGTTTTTATTTTTTTAAGTTAACTTTATAGTAAACTTACAATGAGGCTGTTACTATGTGTTATGAGTCTATCTACGGGCTGAAATGTGCTGTCTATGGAGTTGGAGATACTCTGATTTTATGAGGTGGGATTTTCTCTTGAAGGAAAATGTAGTTAGTGCTATTATTTAAAGAAATAGCTGTTTTTATAAGTTCAACAGCTTATAAATCTCTGCTTATGCATCAGTGCTTTCAAGACTGCATTGAATCTTCAAGTTGGCTTTGTCTTGCCTTTAGCACTGAAAGTTTAAATATTATGTCAAATGTTCACGTCTGTCTCTCCTTGTATACAGAAGTTTTTATTATCCTTTGATATATCCTTATGTGTTTTCTCCTTTTTAGAGCTATATAGAATTATAAAGAAGTGCAAACACAACATGTTTATGTATGTTCTGACTCTACTCTGAGGCATGTTGTTTATAGCAAGTTCATGTTTAGAAGGACTCAGCTTATGTTTGTGAAACAGATGTTCTTGCCTGATATTTCTATGTAGAAGGTAGTGTTGCTTAAATAGGTTAAGGGTTACAAATTCTTAGACGTAGCTAATGATGAGCTTCTAATTTGCTTCTCTCGACTTCTGACTTTATTACTGTAAGTTTTTTGAAGAGGGGTCTGGTTTGTTTTGGGTGAGCTTGTCTCAATAGTTAAAATATTTTACTGCTTCAGAAGGCAGGTTTTCAATATATATAGGGATCATGATAATGTGTCTGTATACATATTTATCCAGTTTTTCTATCAACAAGCCATTTTCAGTGCCACAGCCAAGCCTCTGGAAAGTAATTTTTGAAATAGCTACATTGCTCATCTCATTCACTGCAATTAACATCGCTTATTCCTAAGATTGCACAAGGCAGGAGTTGTGTAACTTAGAAGTTATAATTAACAACTAGATAAACAAATGTCACAGAGCATGCAAGTTTAACAAAAGTTTACAGGAGCTTATTAAATGCCTTGTGATATGTAGTATCTGCAGGAACTGGGACAGGAGTGACTCAGGAGATTTCAGTTTGATGTTCAAAGGTGTATCACATTTTCATTTTTAGGATAGGGATCTGTGTATCTAATGCAAAGAGTACATTATTTCCTTTCCTTCCTCTTGGTCAAACACCTGGTTTCTTTCAATTTGTCTTGTTTGTGTCCTATTGAAGGAGGAGTAGCAAGATTTGCCATTTCTTTGCTCATGGATCAAACCAGTCCTGCAAGTTGGCCAAGCTCTTATATTTATGATGCACTTGGTTTTCAAATGCAAATGCTTCATACATAAAAGTATCTTTGCAAATACAAAACCATCAGAATGACACTTGTATTGCTCATTGGATTAATAGGTTAATATTTGTGCTTTGTGACAGAGACAGTAGGCAGCACATTTTTTAGAGTAACATACTATTCATGATCTGCTTCATTGTGATTGTAAAGCCTAGAGGTATCTTTTCTTCTGAATTTGTGTAGGATGGCCAGTGTGTTTGTCCTGTGTGCCACTCAGGTTTATTGTCAATCTCTTCTCCCTTGATCATCATAATAGCCATCCTTATATTCAGAAATTTGTTTGTTTCCTGAGCAATAGATTTTCATGTAATCTATATAAAGATGCATTTTTTTCCCTTCATTGCAATTTTTTCTACCTAATAAATGCATTTTTCTGAGTTGCCTTTGCTAGCTCTCTTGGCTTAACCCACTCCAGGCATAAAATCCCAAATGAAACCATGCATTATGAATGAATTGTGAGAATAAGCTGTATTTTGAAAAGCAACCATTTCTAGGTGCCTTAGTGTGTCTTAAAATGAACCATAGCTAAGCAGGTTACTTAAGAAACCACTTTCTTCCCAAGACTAGATCCTTTTTTTTTTTTGCTACGGTGGCGCCACTCAAGCATAAAGAGTTTGATTATGCAAAATAGATAATATCTTATCGTCAGTGCCACAAATAGAAAAAATAAGAGAAGCAGCAATGCCTATGACTTTTCCTGTTCTTTGTACAGAAAACTGTGGATTTGATTCAGCAGACAGGTGTTTCCTTTCAGGACTGTGCAGGACCAATGCCCTGACAGAATTTCATGTTTCAAATGGCAAAGTCAGTGTGACACAGACCATGGAGCAACTGCAAATCACAGGTTATTATATTTTCTTGGTTTAGGGTGGAAGGGAAGGTGAACGGCAGGGGTGGAAGGGAACAGTGCAAAATTCCATCTGTCATCTCAAAACCAGGCAAACTTCTCAAGACTCTGTTACTTACTGTGGGAATCATGATTGGCTTGATTTCATTCCTCCTCACGGCCGTACAGGAAGAGTTTCCCTCAGTTAGTGTCCCAGACTCTGGTCTGTGAAGAAGAGGAAAATGAAGAAGAGAGTAAATTGTTTTTTATGACCTACCAGTTGGTAGATTCTATCCCAGAGGAAGTTGTAGATGTATAAAAAATGATCTCGGAGGACCTGTGAAACATAGACTAAGGACAGTAGACAGTAGATCATTACAGAGGTTGCAAACAACATATTCATGTCCTGAATTAGATTCATGTTAAGGAAACTGTTAGCCAGAATATTGAAGGATAATGTCTTTGAAAAAGCCACTTTACTTTTGCAGAATGTAATTAGAGATTATCTCTTTTTTTTTTCTGTCTCTCATCCTTTTAATCCTTTAAATTTTTATGTATGCAAATGTTTGTGTGCCCTTAAGCCAAACTGTAATGATTTTTGTTGGAGATGAATCCAAGATCCTGTAGATTTTAGGAAAGTCATAAATTCTAAATTGTTTTTCCTTAGCCTGGCATATCAGGAGTCACACCAGAAGCACCTGACCTGCTGTTTCAGTCCGCACTGCCTGTGCACGGTGCCTGCTGCTCTGGTGGCAATAGCATGGCATTCAAAAGCTACCACTGAGGGGTCTGGTGTGGCAGCTGCAGCATGACTATGGGATGTGGGGCTTGCTACAGAATGTGGCCAGAAGTGTTATAATGGGGTAGTTTGCTATGAATGTATCATATGGTTTACAGTCACCCTTGCTGTTCATTTCCATTACCGTAAGCATTTAGAAGCAGACAAATTTCTGGCAGTGCACAGATGTTATTCAACATTTTGCTTGTATACTCAGGACTTTTTTTTGTGTTGTCTCTGAAGATATAGTATGCAATAATGTGATACAGGCATCCTTTTAATTTAAGTATCGTAGTGAGTGGTTTGTTTTGTCAAGTAAGCAGTTTTCTTATTTACTGTGTCAGTAGAGGACATAGTGTGTTATCTGTGCAAATGAGTGCAACTGTTGTGATATCAACTGTGTTTTGGTTGAGTACATTTCATTATTTGACATTAGAATATCACATCCATATAATATCTGATAGGTCCATTGGCCTTTGCACAAATTGAATGGAAGGTGTGCCAATGTCCTGCATTAGTATGGAGCTGTGCTTGCAGCTCATGTTCTTTGTACTGTTTTCATTGAGGAAACTCATAGTCGGTAGGATTTCTCCCTCCAACTGTTTAAAAAGTACAGTTTCAGAAAGCCTCTTAGAAATGATCTATTGTGATCTAGAAAGTGAAAACTTTAAGTCATTTTATGATAAATCTAAGGAAGATATGGCAGAGATTTCTTTCCGTATCTTTTCTTTCTCTCTCTGTAGTGCAGAAAAATAAGGAGTGCGGTTACAACCCTGAATTAACACAAAGATTAACAGGGAAATCTGAGCCCAACAACAATCCTTTGTTATGGATCTTTCCTAACTTCCCTGTTGAGCTTGCTCGTATATCACTTCTATTAAGAAGTGGACAACAGGTGAAGTTCACCTTTAGTTATATACTTTTTGTGTGAGTCTCTGTCTTCTTTTTGAAGGGAAATAAAGCTATATTCATGCATTTACAACTCTAGCTGAAGGTACAATTTGTACCATCCTGTTTTAAATTAGATTTCAGTTTAAAGTGAAAGCATCTTGCTGGATTTCTTCTGTGGAATATTTAGGTGAGCGAGTTTCTTTCAAATTGTGTAGAGGGGTGACCTGATGCAGGGCAGGTACCCTTTATATAGAGGTGTTACAATACTGTCTCCTTGTGAAAACATTATTTTAGGCAGTAGCTTTAAAATTTTAGCAGTGGGTGTTGACTGTATTTCTTGCATTTTTAAAAAAGGCTAACAGCCAGTAAATGACGTGACAAAGAAATGGCAGCTGCTCAAGGCATCATGCTGCTTCAGCAGTTCAGGTCACTGAGACTGATTTTCTAGGATGGTTTTCAGAGGGACCACCCCAGGACATTGTAACAGATTCTCTTCTTATTAATTTAGTACTTTAGATAGTGAGCAAATGATAGGGTTTCTTCCCCCATCCTACAGTAAATGTCACATTAACAGACTCATGACCAAATCTCCCCAGCTGAGGGGGGTCTTTGCTACAACGCTGTTGCTGACATTTCTGACAGTGCCTCCTGCCTTGATGTAGGCTGTTGGTGGAGCTGTGGCATAGTAGGCACTGGGGACCATCACTACATAAATGTGAAAGTGGAATTCTGCAAAACAAGAAAAAACTTGTTTCTGTTAGAGTAAGAAATGTACTGTCACTGTTTGTAGGCACTTCAGTCCTGTCATCAGTTTAAAGCTGGAGTGCAAAGGACAGGACACACTGTTACGTTAAAGACCTTCCCATAAAAAGGTGAGAGATCAGATGACTCATTCTTCCATTGCTAATATCAGTTTTATTTAAATGCAGTTCACTCTATTTCCTTCTTACAGAGTAAACAATCAGAACACAGTGGAAGAAAATATGCAACTGGCCCCTGCATTGCATACTCAGGAAAGGGACTGGCCCAAGGAACCAGCTCACTTTTTAAACACATGAGTTTTATCTTTCTAAAACCCTTCGGGACTTAAGTTGTCAGATTTTTTAAAATTGTGTTTCTTGATAGATAGAGGTGGAGTTAAAATGAAGGAAAGATGTTTCTGAGAGTGTAATTCAGTTACGTTATTTGTGTTTCTATCTTTCCATTCTTGTGACTGGAATATATTGGGTTTCAAAGGATGTGGGAAATAGTTCAACTCGAGGTATAATTGGAATGAAATGCAGAATAAATACTTAAAGGTGTGAGCTTTTGATTTTATTTGGTTTGATTGGAAGTATAGAGAAAGCGACCAGTCAAGCTCATGGAAAAAAATCCACTAAGGGACAGAGCTACAGCCTGTGCTTCAAGAACTTTCTGAAAACTGTATTGTTAAAGGATAAGAGAATTTGAATGAAATATCACTACACATTTGCCTTTTCTGATAATCCACTTCTGGCCACTGTCAGAAAAAGAATACAGGCTATATAGAGCTTTGTTGTTACCCAACACAGCTGGTCTCATATTCTTATTTCATTTAATTTAATTTCATCCCATATGCTGCCAATAAGACTGTGGACCTTTTTCAGAATATATCTCTGAAGAGCTCCTCACAGGAAGATTTTCTTGTTTAAGAGTTATTATCATACACAGATTGTTCTTTATTCATTTCTAGGCCTTCAAGAATGTTAGCAACTTATTAAGAATTTTAATCAGAGTAACATATTGATGACTTTTTTAAACTCCTGAATAATTTTAATATATCTTAATAATGAATGATACTAGTTAATTACATAGAAGAGAAATCAGATCACGGTATATAAAGGAGCTCATCTACTGGCTAATTCCCTAATCTGTGGTTATAATTAGGATTTGGGATTACTCTCTTGTCTAAGGCAGTTTACATAATAAAAATTTGAGGGACCAGTGTGATACAAGATAGGAGAGACATTCTGTGACAGATGTACAAATCCTAAGCTACGTTTTGCATAGCACACTGTCCTGGTATTTGCAATCACAGTATTGTGATTTGCCATATCTTCATTTTTTCTTCTCATATCATAGTTGCACCAGCAAGAAAACAGTAAAATCATACAAATTTAGCACTTAATATGAACTTGTCTCATCATTGTTATTACCCTCTGACAGTAAGGTGTTCTTTCTGAAATTATGTGCTTTCTTCTTGTTGAACCTGACTAAATTTGATCCAAACTTTTCCTTCAAAATATAGTCTGCCTTTGGGAAAAAAACTGTAAACTTTTGGCATCACACAGATAGTGTAAACGCTCAATGTTTTTATGTGTGGCTTTCAAGGCATAGAGAATTCTTTACTAAATTTCCGAATGGTACCAAGCTGACAGGGGATCCAAGCACTTTGTAGGACAGAATTGCATTTCAAAATATGCTCAACAATTGAAAAATCGGTCTGATATGAAAAGCTATAGTTAATTATGGAGAATTCAAAGTACTACTCTTAGGTTAGGAAATTCATGTATAAAGGTTAGAGAATGACCCATTAGATAGCAGCATTTCAGCCATAAACCTTGTGATTTGCAAGTGTCCCTTTGTAAATCATAAACTGATCATGAATCAGTAATGTTCTGCCATTGTGCAAAGAGGCAGTCAGGCCTCATTCTGGGATGTGAAAGCTGGGAGTGTATTCAGAAATAGGAAATAATCCTTCTGTTCCTCTCAGTGTTAATAAAGCCTCTGTTGGAGTCCTTTTGCCACTTTTTGACATAAACTTCAAGAAATGTAAGGACAAACTAGGGAGCATCGTGTGATGCAGAAAAGGAAGGATCCAAAGTCTAGAAAATGTAACTTATGAAAAAAGAAATAGAAGGTTATTGTGGGTGGTAAGAATAGAGATGACAGAACTTGAGACATGGTAGATTTTCAAATGCTTTAAAGAAAACTGAAAAGAAAGACAAGAAACTCCCCCAACCTCCAAGGACAGTTGAGCTTCGGTTGCAGAAAGTGAGATTTATATAAAGCCTTAATAAAAACTTCTTAAAGTAAGGACAGTGAGAGATATTCTCTCATATAAGTTTCACAGAATACAATGAAATCTCCATCACTAAGGGATTTTATGAACAGGATGTACAATCATTTGCCAAAAATGGGTTAGGTATTTTTAATCCTTTTGTTGTGGTAGAAGTTTGAGAGTAGAGAACTGCTTGAAGTCTCTTCCAACTATTAAAAAAACAGCAAGGAGTAAGAATTTTTCTCTCTGAAAAGTTATGTATTTCTATTTTATAAACTCTTTTGCAATAATGAAAAACTCACAGGTCCTACTAGCAAATGTGACATACAGTTTGCAAAAGTACACGTACCCTGCTGAAGAAAAATTCAATTTAGACTTCTACCATAAACATGCTTTTATAAATTTCCCCTTAGTGATATATATATTAAAAAGTATGAAAAATAAATATATTTAAACAGCATTCATTGAATCTTTCTCCAAGGGAAAGTGTACTATTACGTGCTACCATGATACAAGATTATCCTTGAGTTTAGAAGAGGAGCAATAAACAAGTTATAATGCAGAGTGGAAGAAATACCTTAGCATTTGAACTGATTTAAATACTCCTGAAAGTAGCATCTTTAATGCTTAAATTAAAGAAATATGCCTCTTTAAAACTGCAACTCCTATTCAGACAGCAAATTCTTGAGCATCTGTGTTAGCAGCAGGATTTACATCTTCCCATATAAGCAGGTGCTGGGGGGAGGGCAAAAAACAGTGCCCAGGGGCTGAAATTCAGTGCAAGTGTAGACTTCGGCAGTACTGCAACACATACATTACAAGAACTAGAGGCAGCATTAAAACTTCAATTAAAACTGTTAACATTCATGTCATGGAATGAGTGTGTGGCAGGTCACTTTGTCTGACATTCTTGCAAATTATATGCACTGGGCACAAATACAAGATGCTATGGTCCTGCTTTTCCACTGCAAACCATTTAAAAGTTTGATGAAAGGAGAAAAAAGGCCAAATAGACAGCATTACCAAATAGTCTATCCATCCCCTCCAGCTGTTTACTAAGGCCCAAAGGAAGCTCTCCAGTTGGAAAATATGCCCTCCAAATTACCAAATATGAGATTTTCTGTTCAATCATTGTTTTAATGTTTATCACAAAGACTGTGGAAAAACATGATCTCTCTTTTTGATGGCCTGCTGTCATTTTTGTGCTTTTTTTTTCTTGGCATAAAAATTGCATGTTTGTCTATGTGCATATAGTTGAGCACAATGCTCCCTACGGAGCATTTACCTGAATCTTCAATAATTACAGCATTTTGTTCATTCAGCTGTTTCCATTGCTGGCAGAAGTTATTCTTGAGGGAAAATCTTAGCATCAACAAAATGTGTTTCTAGTTAGATTATAAAACCTTGGTGGAGTTGATCAGTTGGCAGTCTTCCAAATCAGAATCTGACATGCACCTGCTTCATTTATTTGTTTTATGCACTTCTCATTTAACATACTGTAATGTTCACTGAAAGCAATCAGGTTCTACTGAGCAAATTACTAATGTTTCCTTTATTTAGTTCAAGAAACTGCACACTGTAATGTCAGGCTGCAGTTACAATATGAGAATTCTCTCCAGAGGATTTGAAAATAATTAGAAATATGCCTTTTTTTTCAATAAAAATTCTCTAAAACAGAAGCCTGCAGGCGCTGATGGTTTGGTGGCTAAAATTTCTCTGGGGATAGATGACTATTAAAATACAGGAGAGTTTAGATATTAAAGACAAACAGGCCTACTACAACTTCAGTTTGATCTTTCATGTTATTCACGTGGATAAATATTAAAAACCCAAACACAAAAATATACAGAAAACTTGGGGTTAAAAACTAAATGTGTTGTTTAGACTAGCTTGAAAGACATATCTTCTTCATTTGACATTTCTCCTGAAATCTTTTATCATTATATAATCATCTTCTGCCTACAAACAAGTCTGCATGATGTTTTGAATCCAGAACTCCTTCTAGTCATTCTATTTGAACCCATTTTTTTGTCTATTGTTGTCTAGAGTTGCTTGAATAAACAGAATGTTAGTAAGGAAAAAAAATACATATACTCAGTGAAACAATATAAGATATATTATTAAAGAAAATAAGCAACAGAATTTTGTAGTATGGATAATGAATTTGTTTCTCAGATGAATCTGTCTAGAAATAGCAGTGGAAATCATGGGTAAATTCCGGTTTGCTTACTAATGGGAGCTTTGGGTGATACCTTTTATGTATGTAGGCATGTATGTGTAATACATACAAAGTACTTATCTGTCTATCATATTCCTAATTATTATGATAATCTGGGTACACTGCTGAAGATATAATTTGTGTATATTTGTAGTTTTTACAAGTTTGTTTCAATTATCTTTGAAAAAGTTTTCTGTCTTACTTCAGATTCCAGTTGATCTTCCTTTCTAATTAACCTTTGTCCCCTGCTTCATAGACATAATTTTTAATTGTTTAATTGCTTGTAGAGCAGGGACATTTTTGACTCAGCATTCAACCGTGTCCCAAAATACGTTGTGTAATTTGGAGCTCAGGGTGGTAATTCAAAAGTGCTTTTCTGTGCAACACTGTTTGAACTGCAGCTGCCTGCCTGCTGACAGGTAGGAAAGTCCCTGTCAACAAGATTTAAAGTTACTGTCATGTTTACACAGCCGCATAGAAAAGGTTGAGAGAGTATTGTGATTTTGTTGAAATTAAGTACCAACAGTTACTGGGCCATAGCAGTATGTATTGGTTATGATTAATGTTTGACATCTGCATCTTTTTGAGATATTTTAGCCACTTTTCTTGTCAGAAGAAAAGTGCACTGCAATATGTTTCTAATCATGGAAGTTTTTTTCGGTGTGCTGAGGTTTCTAGTGTTGAGACTGAGCTTTAAAAGTCATGTAAGCATTTAGTTCTAAACCCTTGTAAGGATTTTCACTATATCTGAGCAGTTGGGAATTCTGTATTTTAGTGTTAAAAGTCCCACTAGACTAAACAAATTTTTGAACTATTAAATACTCTCCCTTGGTGCTATGTTTTCTACTTTGATCCCCTGGTAGCTCTCAATGAGTAGTACCAATATGGGTATGTTAATGGAATTGTTTCCCCTGACATATGAAAATGGTTACCAAAGTTAAGAAATGGTTCAGACACATAAAGGTTTTGTCTTGGATATTTTTGATTCAGACAGACACTGAGATATTAGGAACAAAGATTCAAAAATGTAAATACAATTATTGACAAAGTTTACATGTATTTTATTAAAAGTTCAAGAATGAAAAATACATCGGTCAGATTCTGCAGGAACTTTTTTATCTTTAGTTTTATTTTTAATTTTTTTTTGCTGTTTTCTGTATTTCTGTGAGGTTTCATTCAAAATGTAGTTGTATCTTTGTGGTTAATTTTTTGACAGTTAATTTTTATCTTGGAGCACATAACCACCACGGCCAACTCAACTGTGTAAAGTTTAACTGAGATATGTTTCAATGAAGTTTAATGAATGTTAAAAAATTTGTCTTGTCCCTTCAGAAAAGCATTCCCAAGGCACCTAAACAAAGTGACAGAGCTGAAGAGCTCTAATTCAAAGTACCTGGAGTCCTTCAGGGCCCAGGTACCTTCACACGGTAATGTGAAGCATCAGTCAGAACAGCAGGTACCAACACTCTTCTGTCCTCCAGCATGCTGTGTAGACATAGCTATTCCTAAAGAAACCAACTTATATGATGCTTCTTTATTTCTGTTTGAAATGAACAAACATTGCAGTAATATTTTTGAGTGAGTTTGATGGATGCTGTAAATGCTGTTCATGTGGTAATTAGTTGGAGAATAAGATTAGGTGCATGCATGTAACTGGATCATAGAATGGTTTGGGTTGGAATGGACCAATGATCTAGTTCCAACCCCCATACCAGGGACAGGAACACCTTCCACTAGACCAGGTTGATCAGAACTGCATGTAACCCAGCCTTGAACACTTCCAGGGATGGGACATCCACAACTTCTCTAAGAAATGCTTAGGGTCTCTCCACCCTCTGAGTAAAAAATTTCTTCCTAACATCAAATTTATATGTACCCTCTTTTAGTTTAAAGCCATTGGCCCTTGTCCTGTCACTACAAGCCCTTATAAAAAGTCCCTTTACAGCTCTCATGTTGGCCCCTTTTAGGTACTGGAATGTACTATAAGGTTTTCAGAGCCTTCTCTTCTCCAGACTGGACAGCCCCACCTCTCTCACTCTGCCTTCATAGGAGAGGTGCTCCAGCCCTCTGATTATCTTCATGGCCTCCTCTGGACTTGCTCCAAGAGGTCTATGTCTTTCTTATGTTGGGGACCCCAGAGCTGGATGCAGCACTCCATGTGGGGTCTCTCAAGGGCAGAGTAGAGAGGCAGAATCACCTCTCTTGACCAGCTGCTCACGTTGCTTCTGATGCAGCCCAGGATACAGCTGGCTTCCTGGGCTGTGAGTGCACATTGACAAGCTTCTCATCAACCTTGACAGTCCTCCTCAGGCCTGCTCTCACTCTATTCTCAACCCAACCCATATTTGTGGTTTGCATTGCCCCAATTCAGGTGCAGGACCTTGCACTTGGCCTTGCTTAACTTCCTGAGGTTTGCACAAGGCACTGTGTCGACCACACCACACATCTTGGTATCACTGGGAAATGTGCTGAGGGTGCTCTCAATCCCACTGTCCATACCACAGATGGTGAAGAAGCTGAAGAGCACTGGTCCCAAAACTGATCCCTGGCAATGTTTCCTTTCTTGAAACCTCGAAAAGTATTACAAGAAAGGAAGAAGAGGAAGAAAGGTGCACACACTTAGGTAATGCTAATTGTGCTTGGTGATTGCTGCCACAATCACTGAAGGGGCATTGAATGTACCTCACTAGAGTAGTAAGAATACATTTTGCTGGGCTCTGACTTTGTCAGAAATGTATAAATATCTTATGACTCTTTTGAAATAAAATACAGCTCTTCGTGTTACCAGGGTTGCATTTTCTGACTTTGATGCCCAAACCTGCCTTGAGTTATGACCCTGTGTAGGTGGTCATTGCCCCTACTGTCTTCCAATTCAAAATATGACTGGACATTGTGAGCTGAGTACTTCAAGTTCATGGCCCCTCTCAGCTCTGTGTGAGCCAGGCTGAACACTCTAAACATCTTGCTTTGTTTCCCAGTGTTTTCAGCATACATTGAAATTATTCTAAATCAAAATGCATATATCTCAATCCCTCTGATATCTGAACTAGTTTGAAATCCAGGTCCAAATTTTGGAATTACTAAGATTTTGATCCGGAATGTATATTGATCCAAAATACATAATTTTATATTTATTTGATATATCCAAATATGTAGAATTTGGATATAATATAAACTTGCCTCTCTGCTAGGACTGTCCTGTTATTTTCTTGTGGGTTTTCTCCTCTGGGAAAAACCCAGGAGAACATGGATAGTAAACCAGAAAATGCTCTCTGTGTACATTCCACTGTTTTCATTTTAATAAAGTATCTTGATGTGAGCAGTTTTCTGCTGGATTTTTGAGGAGCTCTCATAAATATTCTATTTTAGTCACCTAATAAATTTGAAATTTACCTCTGTGTCTTACTAGGTGTCATAATCAGTTACCAGGTTAATAATCTGTAATGACATCACTACCAATGAGTAATACTTTCAGGTTAAATATCTGGAGTTGATGACCTTGCAGTCAAGGAATACTCAGGAGGTGCATTCTGAAAGGCTGAAAATTTGTCTCCTTTACTGTTTTCGTGATTTGGTGCTGCTGTGTCTACTTTATTAGTGATTTATATTTCACTCCCCTGTATGTGATATACTTGTGCTAGAAAAACAAATATGGTTTTTATTCTAGGTCAGAAAGGAGTCTCTTTTAAATTATTATAAATATATCAATTATTCACAGTAATTGTTTTCACAGTGAAGTAATTATAACCCATCCTTCATTTATGTGTCAATGAAAATGATACACGTTAGTTATAATAGTATTAACACTGTTTTGCTTACAAGTTTTTTGCTGCACCATGATTTTTGTATGTGTATAATACTGAGGGAGATGTAATCTGAAGCTATGTGGTTTGCATATTAATGCTATGCAAAATGTTAAAAATTAAATTATTAATCTGTTTCAGCATTATTGTTCATGACCTTGTGACAAAAAAATTCTTAGCATGCAAAAATATTAGAAAGGCTAGAGGATGCACAAACAGGTAAAATGTGACAACTGACAAAATAGTTAGGAACTAGCCATGTGTCTTGTGATACAGACATCAGGGAGCAATGTTAAGCACTTCGTCATTCCTTCCCTCCAGTGTCTGATCTTTCTGATTTCTTCTTTATTGATTTCAACTAAAGAAAATATAGAAGAGTATAGAGGTGACCCGTTTTGTTGACAGATACACGTGTTAGTCTTGTACTCCCAGAAAATAGTTTAGACATCAGGAATAATGGCTTATAGGTAAGAGATAAACACAATTTCCTGTGATTTCTAAACCTAGTGAATCAGCAGGCAGAAGTTAAAGACACAGTATGCTTTCATAGTTTCAGTTGTTTATCTTTTATCCAACAGACTGAAGATTTAACAGGACACTGGAAATTCTAAAAAAAATCAACAAACCTTCAAAAAACCCAACTAATCAGCAGCCATCACCACCCCACCCCACTTACTAAAATTATTAAACTTTTATTGCTTTGGGAACATATTATTCACTGTTAACAAAGCCAGTGACAAAACACCCCTCTTCAGCCTTGTGTGATTTTATAAGCCTTATCATTTCATAAATTTGAAGTAACTGGTGTCCTGCCTATATGTGATTATTTTATAAAAATGAAAATTGGGCATAAAGTGTTACCATTTAGATGAGAATTTCAGCCAGGGGCACTAGTAAAGGATTTTTCAGTCACATTCCATATACAGTCAGTATCACTTCTTTCCACACTGTAGTTGTAAAATGTCAGTGGCAGTTATTTGGAGAATATGTGGAATATTGTCCATCAGGGAAACAATTCTTACATTTGTTTCACATGGTAAAAAAAGCATGCCAAAGCAATGAAGTAAAAATACAGCATCTGAAACTGTGAAGAACTGTTGCATGGTGATATTATTATCATTCATTTTGATACATAAACCAGTCATGTCCTACTTTCATGTGGCTTCCTTTGTTTATTTAGAAAAATGGTCTTTTCAGTTTAAGTTACAGCTTTAAAAATGCACAAAATCCCCTTTCCTTTATGCCCAACTAGTCAGTTTTCCAAACTATTTACTAAGGAGGTGTGAATTGTGGATTAAAAAGCAATATCCATCTTCTTAAGAAAAAAAGTCTTGTGCTCCCCTCCCCAGGAGAGAGTGTCCTAGATGTTCAGTGTATTTCAGTGCGATATAGTTCCAGGGCACAAAAAATGCCGTATTTTATTTTATTCCACATTAGAAGTGATTGTAAATGAGAGTTCCAGATGATTTACAGCAGGGGTTTTGAGTTATGCAGCAGTGTTGGGATTATATATAATGTGTTTGAGGCAGGAGATTGTACCTGGTCCTTAACAAATGGTACTGAGCACTTTCTGCACATCACACATCCTGACCAGTTGCCATTCTGATCCTTGAAGATCAGATACTGTGGATACAGGAACATATCCATGAGTTGTGGAAAGTGTAGGTATTGACATTTAAAAAAAATAAAATCTGTCAGTGCAGTTCCTAAACAATATGAATTAACTGTTTTTTCATGTATCTGCTCATCTTTCAGTGCATGTTCAATTCTTACGCTCTCTAGTGGTTAACTTGCCTGTTTGTTTGGGTCTACCAGACGATATTTTGTGCAGGTTTATGGCTTGGGTTTTTCCTATAATTCAGGTGGAAGCATTTGCTATTCCTCAGAGCAAAGGCTTTTTCTCTGTGGAAAGCAAACAACCTTTTGGCAAGTCAACCTCTTTCCAATCTGCCAGAAGTCACAATGGGATACCACTTTCCTCAGAAAAGATTTCAGTACCTTTCATTTGTTGTAAAATTGGAAACAGAATTCAAGTGCAAAATAAAATTAATGTCAAAACCTTTATCAGCTCACCAACATCTCTGCAGCTAAGGACCTAATAAGCAAACAGCTACAAAACTTAATGTCCTGCCTTCCGCAACCTCTTTTTTAATTCCTTTAACAGAATACTCACTAAAACGTTTTGTATAATTTTTCTCTGATATAAATTGTTTCCAACAAAGAAAATATTTTTTATTGATATAGTGTTGTTTAATTGTTTTTAAGTGTCTAGTGCCCTTTGATTTGCTTATATCAAAGTAAACCATAAATTGAAAGTTGATTCATAAGACTCTGTATATTCCAATCTTTGTGAATTTCTATTGCTCATTGCTATTGAGACTGGAATGAAAACCTATTACATGCAGAGATCTAAATCTAGAACTCTCTAGAACTCTATAATTATCTCTCTAGTAATTAAAGGGGAAAGCGAGAAAATTTTGTAGTTTTTTCTATGGTTACAAGTGCCATATTAGTCTGGGCCTTCTAATTCAACATTACAGAATTTAAAAAATGAAAGAAAAAGCTAATATTAAAAAGTCAGAAAGACTGGAAATGTGAAGTTAACCAAGTAAGCTTAATAGAGACCCTATTTCTCTGTGATTCTTTGACTGATAGTGTTGTGGCATTTTTTTGTGAGATAAAGCTTTTTAGAAATATGGATTTTTGGACTTGTTTTTTTTTGTTTGATTTTTTTATTTTTAAGACTAAGACTAAAAATTTTTCATGTTACAATTCTCAAACTAAAAACAAGAAAAGCTTAGATTTTTACATATAAATAAATCTGGTAATAATCTTTATTTTATGTGAATAAGTTGTTTAATTGCAATACATCCTAAAAAAAAGGCTGTAAACCCACATTAAAATAGAGAATAAAGACATAGGTTAAAATTATGTCTATTTCTATAAGTCTTTAAATAACACTGCAGGAAGCCAAACACCTTCTGTTACTCTTGAGCTGCAGCATGTGGGTGCAGAGTAATGACAGAATATTTTTAAAGAAGACATTAGTCTTTAGTTAACCTTAGTGAACCAGTTAATGAGTGAACACATGTTAAGGAACCAATTAAAATCACAGGAAAATCTACATGGAGCTAAAGGAAAAAACCTTCTAGGACCTGTAAAAATGGTTTCTTTAAGCTTTCTAAGCTGGGGTAAAAGATCATTTACTTCAGTCGCACCTATGCTTAGCAAAAGAATACTTTTTGTCCTTAGCATCTCAATTTCTGGTGGCAAATTCTCATTTATAAACCGAAATATGGTGAAGTTCATAAGGTAATAACCCCAGGAAAATTGTTTGAAGAAACATTAGTTATTTGTGGACTGTGGATAATCTAAAAGCCCTGATATTTAAGAACAAGAGTGGTGTTTCAGAACCTTTATATGACACTCCTAACCATCAAACACAAGCGGGGTTTCTTCCCCCCATGTGTGATTGTTTCTCTTGAACCAGAACACCCTTCATCAGAGATTTCAATTGCTGTTAGGCTTCTGTCTTTACAAAGAAACCAGAGATGCATTAGTAGACATCTACACTCAGGGTGGTCTTGAGACTGTGCACAGCAAAGCTGGATTAAGTGATTAACAATTACAGCAGCCTTAAATTCATATAATGCCATTTGTATATTTGTTATTATTATTATTTATGATAATTAGCTCAATTAGATCTGAGAGCACAAACATAAATACATGATCCATTTTGACTTATTAAATTATGATAGATTATTTGTAATAAGTAGATACACTTGCAATAGAACAACATGAAGAAGTGATTGACAGTTAAATGTTCCTATGAGAACACATTTAGGGACCAGGTCTTCCTTAAAACCAGTAGCTTCTCAGGAAAGGGGCTCAGATTGAGAGAGGAGCAAAAGTGAGCTTTTCTGTTTAGCTAGGCTTTCACCTTAGAAACCATGAGGTGTATGACAAAACTCTTAAATTACTTCGGTGAAACTGTGAATTAGATTTTTGTTCTTAATATCTCTTGTGTCCCTTGCCTAAGATATTTTTCATTTTTCTGGGTTTGTTTTTAGTTTCCCACATGCAGTAATTGACTCTGTGCACTAATTTTGTATTTTATCTTTTATGACAGATGCCTTTTCACTCTCATCCTTTCTCCTCATATGTAGGGTAGCTGCTCTGAAAATATTTCTTTAGCCTTCCAGTAAAAGAATACAAGGTAAATATTTAGGGTTTGACACCTACTTCAGTTATGAGAGGCTAAAAACTGCAAGAATGAAAAGGATGAAAGAACTTATATCTCTTCATAATCCTTGAAGTATTCTCCAGTTTCTCACAAAGAGTGAAATCTATTAGGTTTTGAAGAGTTAAGGACAGAATTCTACTGTAAACTTTTGTTTCTCCTGTTGGTTGCAGATCAATTGTTTTGCTGTAAATCAGGTAAATAATGTTAAATATTTTACAACTTCAATAACGTGAAGAAACAGTAGATAACTTTCTTTTCTGACACATTTTTCCCAGTGGCCTTTCTTTTTGAAACTATGTTAAAATACCTTGACAAAATCACTGTGCAACTCAAAACTTTCAATAAGAAATAGTTGCTTGATCATTTGTTGTTTGTTCTTTTTTTTTCCCGGAGTTAAACATTCAAAGTTGTTTCAAGTACCTTTTAGAGAACTGTATGAAAAACACGGAACTGACAGTAAGTGAATTGTTGAAAGTCTTGCCATTTACTTGAGAATGCTGGAATTTTTCTCCTGGTGTGGTCTGTAGCAATGGAACTCCAAAAATTTTTTCAAATTCAACTTTGATATGGGTGGCAATAAAGACCTAAAATTACTAGTGAATTCTGTGGGATTTTCTGTCTTAGTCATTTTCTGTATGACTGTCTGCACCAGCAAGCAGCATGACTTCAACAGAGAAGATGTGTGAGAACTTCTCTGTTACTCTGTAGGGCTGATCAAATGGGACAGAGAACTGACATTCACAGTCAGTCAGTTTGGAGAGTTTTACTTTGGACTTGCTCAGTCTGTTATCAAGGGCTGAATCAGTTTGACTATAGGCCCTCTTCACAATGCCAAACAGGTGGCAAGTAGGGGCAATTTAGAGATGTGATTAAAAAATGCACTCCCGACCCCTATTAAATTCCCAACATAGGTGCACCCTTAAATTGTGTTAGCTAATGAAAGGGAATCAGAAAGCAACCGCCCCGGATCTCATTGATGAACACCCAGAAATACCTATGACCCCCTGGTCTTTGAAGGTATAGCTGGGAAACATCTCCTAATTGACAAGGAGACAAGAGAGTCACATTATTTTAGTCTTTAAAGAAGAAAATATTTAAAATCTCCAGATCTTTCTAAGAAAAGGAGATGAAACTTAGTGTCAGGGGTTGTTTTGGGTGGGGAGAGTGGGCGTAGTTCTGCCAAGTAAATGAAGCTCAATTGTAGTAGCTTGTGGTATCCTTACTCATGGGACATGAGCAGTTACCCTGCTAAGTAGTGGTCAAGACTAAAGATCCACTGACTGAAAACTTCATGAAAAAGAGCTCATGTGATTGTACAAAGGTGGTCCCATGTAGCTGCAGATTTGCTCTTCTGTTTGTATACTGAAGAAAATAGGTTGACAGTGTTGGCATGAACAGAATGCCATGGCTCCGAATTTCAGACCCTTCTAGTCCTGGCATTAAATTTGGTCAGAGACTGTGCTGCGTTAATGATAAATTGATGGAAGTTGCAGAAATAAGTGCATAAATAAGGACTATAGGAGTCCTAGTAATCCAAGTCATAGAGCTCTCAGGAACTCAACATGGGCCAGTCCAGTTACATGTTATACTTCCAGGAGCTCTGCAAAGAAGCTAAAAGTTAAAGACTTTAAGAATCAAGTTGATTACTTTCTTGTGATCATTTGCATTAAAGAGTTAGTTTGTAAGTATCTCTGAATATCAAGCTGTTTTTCATAATTGCTGCCTGCAAAGCATATCATACCACTTACCCAGCAGGGTCATAGCAGTAACATCCTTGCCATGGCTGGTGAAAATTCTTCCCAGTGAATACAGTATTCTTATTCTTTTCACCCTTTTTGATCTTTGCTTTTTTTCTTCAGTGGTTATTTCTGGAATGAATATGATTGCTATTCTTTGAGTGCTGTCAGCATTCTACTGGAAAATATAAATGTCTTCCCTCAATAAGTGATAGTTAGTAACGCATCTCTGTGTTCAGATACTTTTTTTCTGTACTTCATTTTCATTTGTAATTTTATCTTTGAAGTCTGATGAATATTTCTCATTGCAGTTTGGATGCCACTGGAGATCAAAGTAAATCCTATATGAACAAGCTTTTAATTTGACAGTGTGTGACTGATTGACAATGAACAGAAGAATGTCTTAAATTTTTTTGGATGACAGAGTTGTGAATAATTTAATCCAGAAGATATAAAATTATCACTTACAAAAGTCTTAAAGAGGTTTTTCCTCTATTTTTTCTTTACATGAAGTACTCCTTTACCCATCTACTGGATTCTAGCATGTGCTTAGCTATCATATCTTGAAAGTAGGAAGAATTTTGGAAGTGAGTGCTTATCATTACTACCATTATTTCTCCACACAGACACTTTAAGAACTCCTATGCAGTGATTTTTTTGTGCAGCTGATGTTCCTACTCATGTATAAAATTTTACTTATCCTAATTTTTTACCCCAATTTTTGCAAACCTTCAGTTTGCAAAGATATTTTTGAATTCCACCATATACTTGCAGTCCTTCCCCACCTCATACCATCCTCAGCTCTGGCAAATACACACTCATTAACCAAGTCATTAATATTCTCAATGAAAATGCTGGACAAATATAAACCCATGAAGATTTCTGTCAGGTAAGCGTCCTTTGTTTTTGGTAACAAACTATGAAAAACTAGGTTTGGGCTATGGTCATTCAGCAAGGTTTTCCACCTGTTTTTTTTCTTTTCACCTGGTATGTGTGCTCGTCAAGTGCTGATGAGAATGTGAAGTGAGATGCTATAAAAACTTTCCTAAAATCAGAATGTAAGAGGGTTTATTTCCCATCACTTAAAAGTGGAAGATCCACGAGCCTATTGAAAAAGAAAATTTGGTGCTGACATATCTATACTGTCTGCAATTTTTTCTGTACTACCTTCTAGATGGTGACAAGGAAGTAGATAATTGATTGCAGAAATTTTGGACCAGCTGAATCTTTATTTTATAATAAGGCATTTTTTAAACAGAGTCAATCTGTTTTCCCATCTTCCATTGTCTGAAAGCATTGCAAGTCCTCAGAGATAACTATAAAGAACTCAGATATCACTTTGGCCATTTTTTTAAGTATCCTAAATAAAACCGAGAATATCCCAATAATCTGGAAACAAGCTGCCTTTCAGACTGTTTCCTAAAACATGCTTCAAATTTCATTAAGTTTTTAGTAAATAATGTTCAAAAAAGCCACAGTTTTTTTAATTGTGAAAGTCTGAAACATTCCTTAGTGGATTTAGTGTTACAGCTACATTTGTATGAATGTTAAAATGACCCATCAGAAGGATGCAATAAGAATGAAGACATAAACAAGTTTTCAGTCAAGAACTTAAGAGAAAATGAGACTAGTAAGTCAGCACTGCATTTTATATGGCTGCAGGAAATTATTGAAAATAGACAAATTTGTATTCTACCTCTAGCTTCTTTACTGATTATTGGTTTTATTTAGTATTTAAACATCCCAGTCTTTATAAGGTTTCTCTGGCCATTAATGCATACCTCTTGACATCTGCAGGACACATTAATGGAAAGTATCATTGATGCAAGTGTTTCCTCAAGGTGTAAAATCTAGAGAAGGGAGAAAATGATTAGTCACAGTGACAGAGTGAACGTTTGGGAATCACTTTTTCTGTGCATATCATTAAAAAAAATCAATAAGATGAATATATGGAGTCCAATAGTATTTACTGTAGAAGAACAAGGAAAAATAGAACAACCATACTTTGCATTACTAAGATTTTGCTCTCTGATCTAGTCCTCTTGTGTGATGAAGCTTCAAATGGCTGTAATAAAGGTCACCTCTGCTGAGCAATGTTTGTTCTCTTCATAGTTTTAGTGCACATCCATGCCTCATGCCGAATGACAGGTGGTTTGGTTTTAAAACCACAAATTTACCCTCACAAATTGTATTTGGAAAATGAAATTATTCCATGCATTCTTTGCTAACCTGACTTTTGCATGAATAAACTCTGTTTGTTGTACTTTGGATGATTTTGAGAATATAATTTTCTCATTCAGCATTCATGTATGATTTATTGAAAAATATCAAAAAAATATAAATCCAAATCTATTAACTCTTCATCCTGTGTTGTTTATGGGAGATTACAATGCTGTATTTTCTCGCCACATGTAGTGATATTCTCACAGCATACACTGTGACTTCAAAGCTATATCCATAACTGCTACAGATGCTGTAGGAATAGGCCCAAGTTAATTAGTTCATCTTATTCTTGTATCAGATTTAACATGCATATGAATTACTTACACTGTGAATCTCATTTTTATCTCTCTTCAAAATGTTAAGGTAATGTTTTTGGGTTGTTGTTGGATTTTCCCCCATCCTACAGTATTCTTTGCTACAGCAGTATAGGAAGAAAGCTCTTGCAAATTCTTCTCTGTCCCAAGTGAGGAGATGAAATACAAATGGATTCCAAAGGCATGAATCATTCAGCATTGCTGTGAGTACTGATATGATGACTACTTCTTTTGTGTATGTTAAGAATTGAAATATGAAATTAAAAAAAAAGTAGGTTGGGAACAGGAAGAGCTTAGTGTTGGGTACTGAAGTTTGGCTCAATATTAACATCTTTAGCACCTTTCTTATTTCTGTACTCCCATTTGTTCTGGAGTGAGACTCACAGGAGGGATTCACAGACTGGTTCAAGCACTGGCCTGCATCACTAGCACTGGTGGTTTTAGTATTGGAAATGGCAGCTTCTAGCTCTGTGGTAGATCATGAAGCATTTTTTAAGTTTCTTACAAAACACTGTCTATGACAGGATGATCTCCTGTCCTACAGAATCAGTGCCATCAAGACTGTGCTTTAATTTCAAGTCCTCTCTCGAACTCTGACTCTAGGTAACAGGAAGGTGCCTAATGCAGATTTGCAGTTCTTAACACTGATCCACCCCTGAAATAGGTGTCTCTCAGGCCCTTGAGCAGTGGGCACTGGTTTGGCATTTTTTTCCCCTCACTCTTTTCTTTAAAAAGTGTTAACTTTTCTTTGTGGTTCTGGGTCAGCAATAGAACAGCAGTGCTGTGCAGCTAAGAAAGGATTTACGGTCCAAGTATATGGAAATAAATATCTTTAAGAAATAAAATTATATTTGTGAAGCCATCAGTGGTTAACAGAAACCAATAAGGAATGTCTTACTTTTTATGACAGCCTTACAAACATACAGAGCCAGCAAATCTCCTTGAAATCACAAAAAATGTCTTGTAAAAGTGTCACAGGTTCAGACCAAATTCTGATACCTTCATAAATGAAATGTAAAACTTTAAAAGTCTAGATTTCTTTTTAGTCTCTAATGAGAACTCATCTCATTAAAAATTAACACCTTTTTATTATACCTAATTTACTTATAAATCTTATTGTCACCTATTATCAACTCTCACAGACATCTCAATCAACCTTATGATTAAATCTGTTTTATTCAGGCTATTCCTTTTCCACTGATTTTAATTCTACCTTAATGACTTTCTTTTTTTTCTTTGAAAATTCATTCAGCTTTTGATACTTTCTCATTGTTTCATGTATCACTATTTTCATACCTTTAAACTTGACTATTTTTGTAGTTTCCAGCTGGGTCTTTTTACTACAGGTATGCTGTGTTTGTTGAGGAAAAAAAAAAACCAAAAATCTCCTAACTGTATAAACATTTTAGTATCCATGACTGTGTCTTGTAAAAGGTTTTTTTCTTACCTCTCATTATAGTTTATGTGCTAATAATTAAGAGTTGCATTTTACATCTCACTTCCATGTTTTTGCTAAGCAAATGGGGCTTTAGTTGTGACTGACCAGGTGAAATGACCAGAGGCAAAGAGAAGAGTCAATCTATTCCCTGGTGTTTTGATGTGTCAGAAAAATATTATAAGTGCATGCTAGAACGTCTCCTGTAGAATCTGAATATGAAGTCATTATTTTAGTGATTATCTCCTGCTATCTGACACATCATATGTACTAAGAACTAATAATAAATTATAAAAATAATAAATGTTAAGACATCTTGCAAATAAGATTCATTCTTATTCTACAGAGGTCTATATGGCATACTATGTGCATTTCTAGGACAAGCCTCTTCTCACTGTCAGGCAAATGAATTAGTAGGTACTTGCTCTCCTCCTGTTTACATATTCCTTCTTTGTCCTGTTCTTGAACCTATGAATTTCATTCTATTTAAAGGGAGTTAAGCATTGTTTCTTCCAAAAGAAAAGATTGTGACAATTATTTCTCTTCGTTGCAGTGATAGAAAACAAGATATCTCAGTATACCTCAGTGCACTTCTTCCTGTTAAATGGGGGTTCAATGTGGAATTCACCCCACTGAGTGTACTCACAGGAATATGGAGCACTACTGCTGTTGACAAGACAAAATCTCAGTTAAGGCAAACATTTTGGGTGTTTCAATAGATGTGTGTTCTAAGAACTGAAAGTAAGTTGTTCCACTAAGAGCTACAACAAAAATAAAACAGTATGGTAATAAAACAGTGGATGGTATTTTTCAAGAGGTTAAGGAAACAACAGCAAAAGATGTTACTTTTAAATTATTTCAGCAAATGCATGCTTAAGGTTTTTTTGTCTAAATTCTCCATAGGTTAATTTAATCTTAGGAACCCTTTAGGTAAGTAGTTTTAAGAATAAGTAGGCATTTAACACTTACATTTATTTAAGCATTCTCCAGGACACTTGAGCTTTGAAACATACCTTTTATTATTTTTTTTTAATCCAATAATAGCCTATTTTGACATCTGCATCTTCCAAACTCCTGTCAGCCATGAAAAATGGTAGTTAATTGTTTGTTTAATTTTTACTGCTTTTGTTTGTACAGTAGAGAACTGGCTATAGAGAACTATTTCAAGGAGAAACGCTATATTTATACCATCATTCATTCACACTGCTCACGTGGCGTGATATTGTTCCTTTATGCTCTGTTGTTGTTAGTCTGTCAAGTTGGATGAGGTAATAATCATAACACAAGTTTCTTGTAAAAAGCCTACAAACCTTCAAGTCCCCATTGTACGCTACTTGCAGTAGTAGTTTTGATATTTCTGTCTCAGCTTGCATGAGCAATATCACATTACTTGAAATTGTTTTCCTACAATGATTCCCACAGGTAAGGGCTCTCCACAGCTTCGAGATTAGTTTGTTCTATTTGGCACAGATAGGTTTTGCTGCAGGAGCTTGTCAAACATAAAATAAAGGAAAATGTTTGGT
Organism: Manacus vitellinus; assembly: GCF_001715985.3. Classification (NCBI taxonomy): domain Eukaryota; kingdom Metazoa; phylum Chordata; class Aves; order Passeriformes; family Pipridae; genus Manacus; species Manacus vitellinus. The sequence continues at coordinate 1,074,192 of NW_021940660.1, forward strand.
CTTGAATCCAAATTTTTCCTCACTTCTATCTCTCCAAATCCTCCCTCAGTGATTCTGACCTTTTCAGACAGATGGCCGAGACCTGAGCATATGGATCCCATTTGAATAAAAGTGAGATGAGTAGATGTCTTTGCTACCTATGTGACATGAAAGGATATGTTTCTATTACCATTTTCACTTGGAAGTGAAGTAAAATTCAAATGCTTTGAATTTAACAAACATGCCTGCTTAAAATCCTTATTTGCTGACCTGTGGGTCATTGCTGTCTAGACTGCTTCAGGCTGCTGCTGCTATTTAATTCATAGACCTTTTTAAGAGTTGCCTCTCTCTCTCTTATTAATAAAGGAATTTTGTTGTTCATTGATAGTAACTGGAGAGGTTAGATTTATGTCCTCTGCTTTTGGATACATTGTTTCTACTTAATAATTCCATTTCTTTTTGACTGAGTCTTTCATTCAAATGAGGCTCTAGAAGAATATCCTGACAGTGTTCTTGAGCAATATTTTTCATCAGTGTAAATAAAATAAAATAAAACTTCCACCACTTTGTTTTCTAGGGGAGTAGACTCTTCTGCAGTACATTTTGAAGGTTATGCAAAGAAAACCTCAGCAGGAAAACTTGAAAATCCTGCCCATTCTGGAGCATTATGGGTTTACCTCTGTGATAACTCCCTGTAGTCAAAGGCACTTGAATATCAGTGCTCTCTGTAGGAGAGCCCTGGTTACCAACCAAACAAAAGAAGCCCTTCAGCCATTGTGTTGGGATACACTGAGTGACTGGAGACAACACCACAAGTTTGAATTCTACACAACTCAGTAAGAAGGAACTGGAGCATTTTATAAATCATTTCTAATTTTCTAACAAAACATACAGTGCTAGATTTGCAAATCAGGTTCTACTGAGATTGTACATTAAAATATGTTTCAAATACTCCTCAAATAGTTAGAGATTTTTGAAGCAAAATGAGGTGTCATAATTTAAGCATCTTATGCTGAGGCAATTACGTGATTTTTAATTTCATAATGGCATAGTGTATATACAGTATATCTAGCAGTTACATTTAAAAAAAAAAGAAAAGAAAACTTCATTTTGTTCATAATAAAGTGATGACAGTGGTGTTAAATAAGTAAGTTCACCGTGAGGTTCTAATCATATAATTGGCATTTATTCAGAAACATAATTCTCTTGAGATGGCTTGATTGCATTCATTATCACCACTTAGAGACTTCTTAATGTTTTTATCAGCCTAATTCAAAATGCTAAATTGGAGTACAGATGTTAGAATTTGCTCCTAAATCAGACTGCGGTTTAATTTTTTTTGTTTGGAGGTTTGGTTTTTTTGGTTTTGTATTTTAAACATTTCTGAACTTAATCCTGTCTTGAATCTTGTTTTGAAAACCTGTGTCAGCAAAACCAGACAAGCTTATTTATAGAATTTTATATTTATAGAATTAAAATAAACTAATCTGAAGCTAGTCTATTTAAAGTACTGACATTCTCAAATCACTTCATGTTAGTTTGACTAAGAATTAATTGCTTTACTGCCATGCATACCCTGGAAGAGTGCCTGTCTACTGATTTACCACTTCAGGAACTGGCTAATGACTTCTCAGGCCTTTGAAAAAAACCTCTCTGGCATAATTGTAAATTAAATGTTAGTAGGTAACAGAAAAATAGCAGTAAATGCCTGCCAGTGGCCATGCAAAGGACAAGGAAAATTAACCCTATCCTATGGAGTAGGAAGAAGTGCCTGATACACTTGCTGTTAGTTCTTCCAGTCAGAACATTTCTATACTATATATATTAGTATAGATATATGTGTGTATATATATATATATATATATATATATGTATTTAGCTAGCTAAATTTCCATTTACTCTTTGAACTTTGAAGTAAATAATCGTTTACCCTTTGAGAAATCCTTGACAAACACCAGCTACTTTATAGCACTGCAGAATGACATTTATTGAGCAGTTAGAGATGATTAACTGTGCTTCTTTTGACTGAAAAAGGAAAGCAATGGTGTAGTTCCTTTCTGGTGGTGGTAAGCTTTTGAAACATTCTGGAATTATTTTGGACAAAAGCAATAATACACTCATAAAACCCCTACTGAGTGACTTTAGATAAACCATGAGTTGATCTTGGTGAACCCAATGTTAATCCTATCAGCAGAAAGTCATGGGAATCCTTTATTGATTACTGGTATATTCCCAGTATTGATGTCAGTAGAGGAAGGTGAAAGAGTTGATAACCCAGATATACACAAACCTGAAAGTATGTCAGCCTGGCCCACACTGGGCCTCCTGCTGTTACCTCTGGGTAATAGCCCAGAGGTAAAACTTCTGCCCTCTCTGGAGCAGGGGACTTCTTCAGTTTTGCCTTGTTTAGACTCAGACTGCATTTTATGTATTAGGAGGTGTGGGGAGAAAGCCACACTCATCTGGTCATTGCAGCTAGTGAAGAAGGGCTATGCAAAAGCAGCAAAACCTGGGATGAGTGCACTAGGGTAGAGAGGAAACAAATGCAAGGCAAGCCCTCCCTGGGATCAATTATCCTTAGCTAGTGTGCACGTTTTACACTTACCTATGTTATTTGAGACAAAGGCTGTCTGTTTTTCCTGGGTCTGTTCAATGCTTGTCATAACACATCCACATTCTGGGTTAGTCCTTGGGCAAAACCATAAAAAATTATATCATCATATAATAGCTGTGGAAATGCATGCCAGTATTGTTTATTTTCAAGTGTGAAGTACACAAATTACTGTACCTTAGACAATAAATAACTTTTTTCTGTGAATACGAGTTACTAGTACTGCTAAACAAAATACCTACAGGGTACCTTTAAGGTTCAGTGCTTGAGCAGAAGATATCCCCAGCATTATTGACCTCATTCTTCTTCCCTGCTTATAAAAGAAAAATCTAGAAGTGAAATTTCCGTGGTGGCAGCTTCATTTAATTTATTCTGATGAGTTTATTTGTCCCCAATTGAACTTTATTAGAATTACATAGGAAAGGTGGTTAATTTGCCTGTGTTCATTTTGAAGAGGGTGCTTTTGCTGCATCCTGTTATATGTTTGAAGGAGTTTCTCTTTGACAGAGATTACTCTTTCTGTTATTAACTTCTGTTAGTTACTTTCTGTTACTGTGTTCAGTATGCTGGTAATATTTCAACCCACTGAGGTTCTATAGAAATGTAAAACAGGGATCACAAATCATATAATTCAAAAGGAACTCTCCCTAAGTGTACTACATGTAGGGTGGCCGTTCTGTGTCTTCTTAAGGTGTCAGAACTGGAGTTGTTATTTTACACAGTTCAGTATCCCAAAATATTGTTATCTTTGTTGACATTGTTAGTGAGACAGGAGCACATTTTTCTAGGGAAATTGCTTAGGTAACTCAGTTGTGTTAACTATATAAAAGTATTTTGACAATATATTCATTGAGTAGTCCTGGATTCCTTATGTTCGGAGTCTTAAAATTCATTCCATGTGCCAGTGGTATGTGGATATGTGCCTTTCACCATTTCTGTAAAGAGCATCTGAACTTAACCAGGTTTTGAATGTTTAAAAATGTCTGAGTACTCCCAAGACTAGGAATAATAATCAGATTTAAAAATTGTGTCTTGTGAATATTCATTGAATTGGGCATGTTCCAACACTGAGCAGGACTTTCCTTAACATTAGACCTCTTATTTTTTGACAACTGTCTAAAGTCTGAACTCCAAATCTGTGAACACAGGGATTTATTTTCCTCAGTATCACATGATGCTGATGCCAGCATCCAGATAGCAGAGGAGGAACTTGTAATGATGCAGTCCTGAGGAGTCATGGCAAGATGTCTGGGAGAAGGAGAACTGTGGGAGGGAGTGGGATTACATTTGCCCAGAGTGCTGAGTGCACTACAATGGCAGAGACACAGAACAGGTCCGGGAATGGGGAGGTAAAGGGAAGGAGAAAGGAAGACTGGGAGTCATCACTTAAGGGAAACCGGGACTAGGTATTAAAACAGATGGGTTTACTCTGCTCTTGTTTCTGATTAATAATGTGTCTATTCAAGGAAGCTGATCAAGGTTTCCTTCCCAGTCTTAATGTGCCTAGTTTCTGATGGTTTAACATTCTAACCTTAATAATCATCTTTTAATTACAAATCAGTGTAATGTGGGCCAGCACATATATGAATGCTATTTCTAGAAGTAATATCACAAAACAAATTAACTGGTAAACACTAATGTTGTTCTCTTGAAAGATAATTTATGTATCTAGTGATTCTCTTACAGAATCCCTGTCTGGAGATAAAACCCAGGGGTTTAAGCTATTAATAAAGTATTTGACTCCATCTGTTTAATTAGAAGGTAACCTGGTACCTGTCTCCTATTCACACCAAAGCTTAGGTGTTCTTGATGAAAGTTTCTGTGTGTAAAGTTGCTGTGTCAGGACTGCAGGTATCTTGAGACTTGATGTGTCCAGATCAGATATGTCTCAACATGCATTATCTCATTTCCCTTACTTTTCAGGAGTGTTTCTGAGAAAAACAGCATAGTTTTGACTGCTGTCATCTGAGGAGCTGCAGTACCAGCATAAGGTCATTTTCCAAGCTTGCTTGTGGAGGTATTGTGGTGAAATCATTGGGTGAAATCATGGCTGTATAGAGGTCAGTGAGAATTTTATCAGGAATCAGATTTCCCTTGGCAGGTATACTGTCTGGGCCAGAACCTGTGAGGTTTTTTGCAGGGCACAAAAATAAGCAAGTTGGGAGGAGCTGGGAAAAAGACAAACATACAGAACCTCTGCCCTCTCATCTGTTGCCATCATGAGCCTGCACACTGTTTTGTTTTGAAGTACATTTTGAATCCATGGGTTCAATATCCTATGAAATACCTTGAATATAGAGATTTTGGAGCTGGATTCTTTGCTAGAGCTTCCCATATGTAACTTGATTTTATTGGTGCCTGTGCTTCATAGTCATATCTGTAAAAGAGATGTAAAATAATGGTAATCTGTCAGAGGTGTTATAGCCTTGAGCTAGTTGAGAAAAAGTGCAGTGCATGGAAGAAACTGGGAGATAACTCACAAGTGATCTTTTCAGTCTCCGCTCAAGTAAAGAACTTAATTGTGTCCTTAAATGCAACTAACTTGCATCTGTTTGTGAACTTAATGTAAATTCAGTGCATCCAAAAAGTTAGGGAGTTTTTAAATTCCTTCATTGCTTCTTTTGCCTTAGAATGTATACGTTGGCAGATCAAAGTAAGATTATTTTAGATTAAATGCCCAAATAAACAAATTCAGTAGACATGGGTGCCCAATGTATGCTGTTATTATTCTGCTAGTGTCACAGACTGAGAAAGTTTTCAGGAAAGTATTTGAAAAGAAATTATATATATCAGATAAAAACTTTCTACAATTCTTACCAGAATACATGCTAGCATCTCATAAAGCATAGGAAGAAAATTCCCAATTGGCACAGATTGAAAGCAAAAATATTACTGATTTCACCACTTCTGCAAGTGCTTTAGACCAGTACTACTCTGGTGAAGCCAGTGGCCATACTGTAGCAGTTTCATGAGCAATTACTTCAGACTCCACCTAGTGTTGTCCTGTAACTTGAATGCCAATTAGTGTTTGGAGAGAACTAATTATTCCCTGAACCACATCTGGTTAAGCTTCAAGTGAAAGGAGAATATATGTAATTTCTGTTTGTCTAAGATCACTCTATGATGCAAAAGCAAGTGTATGATGTGAGGATAACTGAGCAATTCTTTTCAAAAGTGCAGTCTTGGTCTGGACTAAAATGCTTATGTATATAAGCTTTCCTGCTTTTAAGCGGAGTCCATCTGTGTAAGGATTATGCACCTTATTTTTGTTGCCAGCTAGTGCTTTTTTCTCTCTGTGTTTTTCGAAGGAAATGCGAGACTATAAAATATTAAAAGAGACACTGATGGTTTTCTGTTTAGGAAGAATGTTGCTATTTTCTGTACATTATGTGTTTCTTCTGGGGTTTGGTGTCCTTTTTTTTTTTTTCACATGTTGTTTGGGGTTTTTGAATTCCTCTAATTGTTTTAGAAGCATTTTGAGATATAAAATATTTAGTTCAAGTCTTTTATTTATAGGAGGGTCTTAGACATTTGTCTCAGACAAATGACTGGTCACTGAACTGCAACTAGTGATATAATACAGAAAATCAGAAGCAATATTTTTTCATCCTTTCTTTCAGTTCTCTTGTTTCAAATTCTCATGATTAAAGATTTTCAAGATTTTGAACATTCATTGCTAGAGTATATTTTATACTAATCAAAGACAAATACCTACAACAGTTTTCAGTGAAATCTAACACTTATTGAAAAGCCTAACTTCATGATCCATAGCTGCATGGTGGGGGTTGTAATTTGTATTTTATGTTATTTGGGAATATTCTGCTTCAGATTTAAAAATGAAACAAATTATATGCCTTGCTAGTAAAATATGGTAGAATATAAGAGACCATTCAGTTAAAAGCAATATAAATATCCAAAAGAAGCATAAGAATTCACCCTTTTATCTTTGGAATTGTGATTATATGCTCACTAGGGGCTTATTCATTAAAATGGTAATAGCCATGATTTACTCTCTTTCCACAGTGAGAGCAAAGTGACCATGGAATAAAGTAACAGGCAAAGTGATAATCCAGCTGTTTCTTGCTGCTTTTACCTTGAGCATTACAAAATTCATAGCAGTAGGAAAATATTTATAAAGATGGGATTGCATTTTGGTGATAGAAGGAAGGATAGGTAAAACCATTTATGAATAACTTTTAAGGCCAGGGGGAGTAAAGCAGAATGTCTTTTGAAAAGGTTTTAGCACAGTTAAAAAACCCATGATTTTTTTGCCATTGCTGGTGCTTTTTCTCTGTCCTGACAGAGCAGGACCCCTTTAGCTGTTTGGACTTGCATTGGCCTGAGTTTGTAAGGCTTGTTTTCCCATGTCCAGCAGTCTCATGTCTGTGGCCTCCCCAGCTGTAGCAAGAGCCAGAGCTGGGAAAGGACTGGCAGCAGCCGGGGGGCAGTGCATCACAACCCATGACCTGCATGTGACTTTCTAAACAGCTGTGAGAGAATTAAAACCAAGACTGCAACAGTTAGATTTAAAACTAGAAAGAAGGGAATTGAACAGTTAAAGCAGAGGATTGGTAGTAGAAAGGATAAAGGATTAAATGGGGGAGAAAGAACATTACTACATGAAATGACAGATTTTCCCCTGAAAAATCTAACTTTTGACTTAAAGTTGATTTAGAAATTTGAGGAACTATTATCTATTCAGAAAATTAAAGTCTTTCCTGGGATAGTGGGGAGGTTAGGTAAGAATGTGGAACATGAAGTTTAAGGAAGTCAAAGGGAATAAACTGAACTGGTTATGGAACATAACCATGCCCAAGCTGGTGCAGTGCTGTAGCTAAGGCTTAGTTACATAGGAGTACAGTAAAGAGGAGAGGAAAATGGAGCAGACTCTTAGCCCATGGAAAGCTTCATAGTTCGAAGTAGCTTTCATTTTCATAGGCAAGAAATGTAGCCCATTAATATAAAAATTGAATATGGGGAAGAACCCTCCACAGAATCTGTATTTTGGAAAACTGGTTTCTTTTAGGCAGAATTATTTGTATTGTTTGAGTCCATACCCCACGGATGCCTGTAGGAGCACCTCTGATTGTGGAGTTAACATTTTCATTCACAAGCAGCAGTGGCTGGGAAACGTGCAGAGTGTGCCCTGTGGCTTCTGGGCTTTTTCAAAACCAACTTCATGGTTAATCCGTATGTACTTTGTGCTGTGTGTAAAAGAAGTTGATCTTTTTAAATTTAAGCTGTTATTTTTCTAACTATCTGACAACCCACATAAATTCACCACCGTTTTTATGGTGCTTTTCCATTATTTTTTGTTGCTTGCTAATTACTTTTCTTGCCCGATTTCATTTGCAGTTTGAATAAATAAACTGTTTGGTTCTGCCTTCAGGTTATTGTAGGAATAGTCAATATGCAGCTATAATAAAATCATAAATTTTTTTGAACAGGCAATTTCGAACATACCCTTCCACAGAGTTTTAAAGTTCTGTTATTGTAGAAACAATGTGCTTAGGAGCTGCAAAATTACAGTGTTAATTTCTGAAGTTTGGAAGACATTAAAATCAAGCATAGCTCTACATACTCTACAGGTAGTTTAAATATTTGTGTGGCAACTTTGGTGAAAATGATTCTGTTGTGTACTGAAATGCAGAACACTGAACAATTTTATCCCCTGTTTATCTAAATTTAGGGAAGTTTTACACCTTGATCAATGTACTGTGAGGAATCAGACTACATGCTTACTGCATAATGAACCATTTTTATCCTGGGTAAAATTTTATAAGCTAACTACTTCCTTTTCCGTGATTCTACTTCTTTTAAACACTACTCTAGCTGATCCTATAAAATGTCATTATTCCTTTTCCCCCTGCTCCCCTTTGAACCACCTGAGATTATCTTTATTACTCTGCTGGAATTTGTTTCCAGGCATGCTTAAAAATCTGGATAGAACAGGTGAATCACTAACTTTGGTGTAAAATATCTCAGAAATTGCATGTTACCTTTAAGGACAGGTGCTTTCATAAGAAATAGGACTCATTTTCTCACTTCTGTCAGGGTGGCAGCAAAGTTAGGTCCTGCTGGGCATGGCAACAATAAGAGGAGCACAGTTTTGGCACACAAACTTCACTTTCTTACTTATTCTGTTAACAATTGATAAAATAGCTGTTTCCTACACAGGTTCATTTACATGACAGTTACACTGCTCTCCTGGGATGCTTTTTTTTGTTCATACTTAGATATTTATTATCGTTTCTACACATTCTGACTCTTAACCTGAGTGTTTGAAACTTGGTGGGCTTTGCTCCTGCAGCCCACTGAGCTCTTGACCACCCTTGGAACATGTATATCCCATTTTCTCAAATACTTGATTTCCTCTCTGTGTCCCTCAAGACTTTGTAATTAGATCATAGAAAAGAAAATGACAGCTCCAAGTAGCTTTGCGTGTGTAAGCTTGAAAATAATCAGGCATTAATTTAATTTTGTATACTATTTATATCAATGCAAATATATTTGCATCTGTAACACAAAGCAGTGGGCATAGATTAGCTGTGATTTGATATATCAAAGCACCAAGAGGGATCATTACCAACACCATAAAGGCTAAAAATTACTTAGGTATATCTAAATAGTCACAGAGATAATTGCTTTTTAGCTGCCATACAGCTCTTTCATATTCTTTAGAGGTTGGTTTCCTAAGCTATATGTATTACTACATTGTGCAAAGGCAGTTGTATGAGCTGTAAAGGACAGAAATGTATGAAAGATCTTATAGTATATAATAGTTAATAGGCCACTAGTGGCTACTGCTTTAAGAATAAAAATTAGGACGTCTCCTGAAGAGTAATACACATCTGGTTGATTTTCTGTGGGTGTAACATGACCTTGATCTCTGGACTAGAAAAAAGATCATGGTGGCAAAGAAATTAATTCAGCTCGGTAAACCCATATTAGTGGCAGTGGATGAGGTAATTTGTCAGACCACAGCTGAATTTGCTGACTAAAATTTCCTTTCTTCCTCCTCTTTTCTCAAAATAACAGAGGGCTAGTAGGATCTTTGGCTGTTGCATCTAGAGATTTATAATCATTGATGTGTGCTGGGTGTATAATGTATAAATGTTGGGATTAATCTAGGTACATATTTCCATACCTACCATAAGTAAAATATTTTTTCAAACACTGAGTTAATGGATGTTTAATCAGCTTGGGAGGGGTTTTTGAGGTCAAGGTCACACTTTGTATTCAGTCAGAAAGTTCCTTTTTGTCTCTTTGTTTTAATGCAAACACTTCAATATGTGTTTCTGTTATTAAGCATATGTGTCAAATAACTGGCCTCCTACAATATGATGGGCTTAATCTGTTTAAAGGTTGAAAGCCTGAACTTGTGAATCCAGTGAATGGTTCTGGAGTCTGAAATGTCATACAAATCCTAGACCTGGGAATGTTTTCTATGCTGCTACCTCATGAATGATGAAAGTGTCTATCAGCCTTTTAAACCTCTGTAGGGTTAGAGAGGGAAGCAGGGGGATGAATAACCTACAATATGCTTGTAAATTATATGAATGACTTCTCTGTTGATATGACATTCCACATCTGGAGGCTACAAATCCTTGTGGTTGTTGTCCCTGTGATTGCGAAACACAGTATTTATCCAAGCTAGTGTGTGTCAGAGTGTATCATGGCTAGTTTTCCATAAAGGGACTACCTAGGCATTGGAGGATGCAGTAAGATTTCTGCCTTCATTTTCTCTGTTACAACCTGTGATTGTGATTGACTGCAAAAAGTTGCAGTGCTGTGCTTGAGCATCTTGACATATAGGATATTCCAGCTCCCCAAATAGCCTTTTTCTTCCCTTTTTACAGAGAGTGATTTTAAAAGAAAACACCAAGGACCAACTGAAATAATAGGCAGAGAGGTGGCCACACTTTATTCTGTGCTAGGAGGCATCATGCAACTGGTCCACTCATGTATTATAAAGTATCCAAAGTGCAGACAAAAGATGCAAGATGGAAAGAATATGGCAGAAGGGCCAGCCAGATTTCTGGAATACAATGACTTTTAGAATGCAGAGGTCACTCAAGCACCCAAAAGCTCTAAGCAAGCAAGATCTGGTAGATCCGGTCGGGGCAGATAAAGAAGTTACAGCATTACCAGATTTTTTTTTACCCTCTTGCATCCAGTACATATATTTGTTAATTATCATCTGCTTTGTAAATATTGTTGCTTGCTTCTAATGGCCTCTCAAAAACATTTGTTCATGCTCTTATCTTTGCCTGTATGGTCAGTTCCACTATATTCATTGTGGCTGGAAATCAAACATTGGAACTGAGCATTTATTTTATCAATAGATCCAGGTTTAGTTTTTTCTAAATATGAAGGTTTTCTTCATGTCATGCTTTCCTTTAGTGATTAATGCATGATTTGATTCACCTTTCCACAGGAACATTTTCATTTCTGATTGACGTTTAAAGTGTAAGTCTTCTAGCAACAGCATAGGACAAAAACTCTAGGAGACAGGGGTTTTTTTTTAAATATTAAAAGAAGATGTCACTGGAAGTAAAAAATTGTAAAATTGCTCCTGCTTGTGAACTGTGACTAACCCAAGTGGAAGCAGTATTTCCAGTAGTTGGACTTGAAAATTATTTTGTAATTTAACACTCTCAGGTGTCACTGTTAGATAAAGAATCCTATTCAGCATGCTATAGCATGTCCCTGGCCAGTGTGAAAACCTGAGCCTGATGGAATTCTGATAGGTTGAAGTTCCAGGACAGAAGTCTGATTCTACCTTTTTTTCCCCTTTTGGCTACAAGGCTTAGTAATTATTGTGAGATTTTTACATCTTCTACCTTAGAGGCATATACATTTAAAAATAGTGAAGTCAGGTATAAAGTCATTCGTAAGTAGAAGTTTAAACCTTCTTGGTTCTGACAGAAGTTATCTTCTCCAAAGCAATGTAGCTGGCAATTTAAAAATTTAGGATATGTTTTAGAGATTTCTGAAATTACTGTCTACTTCTAAAGTGGAGAAAAGAAGCCTGAGTATATCCATTTGCTTCCTGATGACTGACAGAAGATCTTGGAAAATGTTGACACACTACTGGCAGGAGCTGGCATGTATCCTAGGAGGGTATACAAAACTTTAGAATTAATAAGAATTAGTATCTTTGCACCTTCCTGCTTTGCTGAGGTAACACCAGAAGCACCTGTTCACTCTCACTGTTATGTGGGAGAGAAAGAAGAAACAAATAAGAAAATTGCTGAAATAAAAGGCAGCACAGCAATTTCCACAGTGACAGCTTCCTGCCCAGGAGCTGATGGTAAACACAGTGAAGCCTCCCAGTTGTCCCCTCTGCCAACAGGGAGATGCTGGTACCTACTCAGGAGCTCTGCTCACAAAGCTCAGCATCAGCAGTTTCTCTGCCACGACTGCATCTGCTCAAGGGCCAGCAAAACAGTCTCATGTTTTATTGAAAGTGGCTAAATCCAACATAAAAATGAGAGATGACAAAATTTGGAATGAACCTAACCCTCCATAAAACAAGAGACCTATAATAGCTTACTGTGTCTATAATTTTTTTTTTTCTTTTCCTCTGGTTTCCTTTCTCTTCCTTTTTTATGTCTTTTAGTCAATCTTTTATACTAACCGTGTTTTCCTCCAGGCTGTTCTTTCTGTAATTTTCAGTCTTCTTTAATTGTTTCCAGTTTTTCCCTCTAAAACACTCTTTCAATCTTTAAGACATTTTCAAATTCCTAATTCAGTTTTTCTTTATCAATTCATCTATTTAATATTTTGTAGGGATGCCCTTTACTCTGGCATTTAAGTGCCATTCTTCAGGATTGAGCATAAAATCTTCTCCTGACAAGAAAAGTTTGTAAGTTATTTCTAACTTTATTATAACTATTATTTAGGCAAATATATAAAAAGAGGGTACTGCTGTGGTCATAATGATTATTTCAGGAAATCTAAATTAGTCTTGAATTTTGAATTAGCTTCCTAACCCTTTACTTAACCTTTTCTATTTAATGTGTAGGCAAACTTCAGTGTTTCTGTAGGATTCCATGGAAAGAAAATCCTTCTCTCTACATCAAGGACTTCTCAGAATGGCAGATCAAAAGGTAATTCTGTTCTCTAATTCCATCTTCAGTATGTATTTGTTCATTCTCTTCTACTTGCTTTTATTTTACCTGTCCTCTTTGCATTTTATGGTGGTTGACTCTGGAACTTCACTCCTCACAGTGCTAATACATCACTGGTTAAGAAACTGAAAATAAAAAACAATTCTAGATTTATATCATTGGACCTAAAAGTGGGCTTGGTCATCTGTGTCTTTCTAGGTGGAAAAAAATCTAGGAAGCTGTAGTAAATGGTAAAAAATAAAGTTTTCTCCAATTGTTTATATTGATAATCATTGCTAACTAAATAATAGGGGAAATGTAAAAAAATCTTGTTCATATTCAAAGCTCTCATCTATTTAGTCTATGGAAAAATAAACCAAAACTCTGCAAAAATATACAGATAATTATATTGCGACTGGAGGCCAACCAGAGCACTTACTAGGCAACTGTATGAGAAGTATAAATATATTATAAATCTCAGGTCCTGCAGGGATTTGCCAGCTAAAAGGTGGTGAGACAGAGAAGAAGGTGCTTGGGCTAGAAACTCAGCTTAGTAATGGAAACTGAAAGTGTTCAGTTCCGGGCCTCCCAGGAGCAGCAGTCATACTGCCCTCCCTGGTGAATCAGATTCCTGTTTGCAACATGGAAGAGATGAGAACGACACAAAAGAGGAGAAAGGGAGAAAGGCTTCACTTTGGTAAAGCTACAAACTGTTACGTATGAGAAAGTTTTGAAGACGCTTCTCAGAGAAATAGAAAATCACAGATGGTGCGTCTGTATTATCACTGCATTGAGAATTTATCTAGAAATACCACAAGATCAGCTTTGAAAAGCCTTGTAAAAGCGGCCAGGAGCACCTTTTTCATGTAGTGGCAAGCAAAGATTAAGGGGGATGTAAACTGTGTTATCTAGTCCAATAAGCAAGCAAGATAGTGATCTTTAGCATCTAGAGTAGATTTTAATGGATGAGGTTTCAGATGTGACCACAGACAAGAAGACAACAATGATTCATTCCAGTGTGAGGAGAAGAGGTGGATATATTAGTTAATAGTCTGGAGGGGCAGAAAGGTTAATTCCAGAGGGCTTTACAGGAAGAAGCCTCATGATTTCTATTTGGTCTATGCAGATGAGCATAACACAACAGAAGGTTAAAGTTGAAGATAAAATTAGAAGTAAAAGCAGAGAAAGAGCTGATGGTGATGTTGACTATAATAATTCATGAGGGGAAGCTGAAAGGACATAGAGAAGGATTTGATAGGAAAAAAAATTGGTGAACATAAGGCAGGAGTATTCTAAATGCCAAGCAACAGCTATGTTTATGTATGTAACTGTAATTGAACCATACTCTGATGACAGAGTAGCATTCAAATAAAATTAGCCAGCAGTTGTAGCGATAGACCAGTTTAGGCTAGAACTTGCAATGTTGATATGTTCCTTGGCATAATATTTATTCAGAACACATAGAGGTAATATGGATATACTGATAAAAGTATTTCATTTATACCAAAATTTTAGATAAAAATATATATTTATGCTTCTAAAAATCTCTTTCTGCTGTAGTCAAATTTAATTTCTTTTTTTTCTCTGTTTTCTATAACATATGTAAGTAATATTAAGGATGTCTGTGTATGATAAAATTTTCCGTATGGAATGCTAATAGCTGTCTGTGCATAAGCTCAAAAATTGGTTTATATATTTTCCTCATTTTACCTTTTTTTTTCCTCTTTGTTGCTTGTCAGGTTTTTTTCTAGATTAATTTAAATATGAACAGATGGAAGTTCTAAACTAATATTAAACCACTGCTTCAGGGCTAATTACTACATAACAGAGTCACACTCCCAGCTCCTGGCAGTGTAAGCTTCCCCCTTTGTTCACATTCACTCACTGGCCTACAGTTGCTCAGGGGCCTTTAATCAAACCCTCTGGTCTAACCATGAAAGTATCGAATCATAAAATTTTATTAAATACATTTAAAAATAGCATGAACATAGTTGAATATGCTACACATTATTTTTTATAATAAAACCAAACAACATTTATTCTGCCTTAACAGAAGCATTGCAGTGCCCCATTACAGGAGGAATAAGGAGGAATCTGTGCACAATCAAATTTGGTATTGTTTTTCAGTTAAAATTCCACAAAATTTCCACTTTTATTATAAAACCCCCTGGTGTTTTGTGGTAAAGAGCCTCTTAGCAGGGAAAACATTAGTTTTGTTGGTAATTTACTCTTTCACTGTCGCTTTATGTTCCTTTCACTCCTCTTTCTCCTTCCATCACTTTTATGGGCCCAGGTGTTTTCTTCTTTGACATAGCTCAACTCCACTGTGTGTGAGTCTCATGATACTCAGAAAAGTAAATAATGCTGTTTTGTACCTAACATCTGTAGCCTATGACATTTCTGAGAAGATGAGTTTTTCACCAATTTTGCTTCAATTTTCTGTTCCCAATATGATGAAAGGGAAACAATCCGTCAAGAAGGAAGTGGGAGATGAGAAAATAGACAGAAAGGGAAAATCAGTGGAGAGCAGTAACAGAAGTTTTACACATTTTTTCAGTTGTAGAAGAGAAAAAAGAAATATTGCCAAGCAGTAAGAATGACACAGAAGGAGCCTTCCATGGGGATGTTACTTGCAGAAAGCATATTTTACCTCATCAAGGCTCATTTCTTAATTTAGTGAGAACTTCCTTTTGTTTCTTGAGTAGAAGAAGAAAATAAAGGCAAACATGACTCACAGCCCCCAGGCATGATTCCATCCCATCATTTATATATGGGGTTAAAGAAAGCAGGATCTATTCTTTTAATTACCAACCTGGAAGCAAGGCCTCATAATGAGACTCTTTACAGTCAACAGTTCATATAGTTGCATAGAATCATATAGTTTCCTAGATGCATATTGCCAGCAGAGTGGACCCAGTTATTTGTAGAGCAAATTTCTTTCAGTCCAAAAGCTTTCATTGTTTTTGTGAATTGATATATCCTGCTCAGGTTGTCTTCTGCCAAAATATATTTTGGAAATGTTCTGTGACCTCCTTTATCACCATTTCTAAACTGTTCAGAGTTCTCAGCAGTTCATGTAGTATAGTAGTATGGCCAGTCTTCACGAACGAAGATTTGGGAAAGGTCATTACCCTTCGAGCCTGCGCAGTGGGTTTTTTAGGTGAGACACAGTGTGTGCTGAACTGAGCCCACCCTTTAATCCTAAGGTTCATCTGCCGGGGCCGAGCGAAGCTTGGACAGTGGCAGCGAGGTCCTCAGGATGTAGGTTTGTTTAGAGTGACCTTCTCTTAGATGGATGGCCTTACAGGGCCGACGAGCTCCATCTGCCCGGAGCAGTTCATGTAAATGAGTAAATAAAAGCCCAAAGCTCACATTACCTCCAGTGTTGTTAGGGTTATTTGAGTGAGTTTTGATTTTGCTGAGCAGGAAGGACACGAAGTGAATGATTACTTTCTGAAGAGATTTTCTCTCTAGTGTGAGTAAGCAGTTATGGACAATTGTTAAGAAAGTTTATGCTGACGTTTACTGCTTGATATGAAATCTCTGCTTCTTTCTTCTGTTGTAGGCATTTGTGTGTTCTCAGAATTACAGAAAACTGGGATGGCTGAACTCTGTACCTGAAGCAGTGTTCCAAAATGTCACCTGACCAGGAGTCCCACTGTCCTCTGACTTTCCACCTTCCTGTCTATACCTTTGCAAATGAGGACTATGTAATTTCCACTGTCCTCTAACTTCTCGGGTGTAACCTGCCTCTCATGTGCAAACTGCAACTATCTGTATAGAAACCCTGTACACCTTCCAAACACTCAAGTCTTCTGTCACAGTCTCTCACATATGTAATTTCTCTAACAGCAGCACGAAAGCTCAGAGCCAGGACCTTCCAGCAGCAGGGACTGTGGTTCATCAAAGCTTGAAAAGCTACAGCATCTTGCTTGCTTGCGTTTTGATTCTGTGTGTCAGAGACTGGGGCCTGACATGGTCTGTACTTCAAAATCCAGAAAAATCAGAGACCAGTGCTCACATAGGTCCTTCTACAAAATCGGTGTTCCAAAAAGTGGCCTGAAAACATGACTCTGTGCACCTGTCACTCAACACCTTATGATAGGGAAATGCACCTTTAAATGTGATACTCTTTGGTTTCTGAATCAAGGTCTGATTGGCTAGTTCTAGCATGTTAATATATAAGCCTACTGGAGAACATGAATGGAAGTAATTTAGGTGATTTATTTAGGGCTGGCCTCAGGCACTGACTGTTTATAGTGATACCTACAATAGCTACCTAGCAATTGCCTTTTCAGACTTAGGCTTCTTTAGCTGAAATACTTTTAAAAATCTGATAGAATCTCTAGTATTAAACAATAGTTTCTCTTAATGCATTGGAATTTATGCTCATACTTCTCTTACTGAGAACATGTCAATAAGCCAACATATGGAAAGAGCAGAAATGCAACCTTGTTCATTAGACAAGCTACAGGAAAGGCTGTAAAAACAGATCATTTTAGTCAGGCTGTCTCTGATAGACTTTCTATTTTTCTAGCAATTTCTGGCTAATGGAGTTGCTAGACTAGAGTCTGATGTTTATTAGAATATTGTGGGTTTTCCATAAATACTGCTATTAACCCCCCCCCCCAAAAATCAACAAAGACATGCTTTGTGATTCAAGAATATTGTGCAGTACGGAACTTTTACTTAAGCATTCTGTGTGATAAGTACTTTGAATAGTTTTGGATTTGTTGTTTAATTATATAATTTTATGCTCCATATTATTTTTCTTAATTCTGCTGTATCTTTTTTAAGGTGGAGAGAACCATTCATGCAATATTCAAGGATACAGGTAAACCAAGGGGTGATGCAGTGATCTCAGTGGCAATTTCTGGCTAGCTCTTTGGTTCTGTTTTAACAACTCATAATCATCATCTTCCTTTTTTAAGATAACCTTTTCATTGACTGCTCACAATAACTTCGATTTCTTTTCTGAGTGTTGCCTAATTTAGGTACCATTAGTGTATGCCTGTGGTTATAATTGTTTTTCTTCTAGATATGTTACTTTGAATTTTTTGATGCTGAATTTTATCTGCCATTCTTATCTTTCAGTCACTCTGTATCATAAGATCATTTTGACCTCTTTGCAGGTGTTGACTCTAGTACCTTGAATAATTTTATTCCATCATCAGCCTTCATCCTGTCATTACATAGGCCTTTTCTGGATCATTAATAAATACGTTAAGGGACACCAGTTCTCCAGATACTTGTAGGTCTCCACAGCTAAGTCCTTCCCACCCATTATAAGAAGTGATCTTTTCTTATCAGTTAGATATTAATTTGGGGATTTTCCCTTTTACCATAGAAGAACTCACTTTGTCTTAAGTATTTTCTGGTCAAAATTGTAAACTTTATTTCCAAAATTCCTGTAAACTAAATTCACAAGTTTGTCCTTCATGTGTTTGTGGCTTCCCTAAAGAAATTTGAATTGGTTTCTGTGATACAATTTTTCTGTATAAAAAATACACTATGTTTTCTGCACTGTATCATATTTATCAAGGCATTTTCTAACTCAACATATTACAGGAATTTCTGCCTGGTGTTACAATAAGGGTGCTGGCATTGATTCTGCTGAGAGCACAGATGAGCCATAAATGCATATTTAGGACCCTGCTGTCAGTTTGTTCTACACTCTTTAGATGTATGTTGGTGTTCTTGTATTCAGCACCTGGAACTTACTATGTGATAAATGTAAATATTTGACCATTGACTGTGGAATACCATTCATTAGTTATAAAAGATATCACACATTTAAGATGAAACCTGACAATGACTACTTTGGGAAAGTCTATCTTCCCTTATAATATCTAATTGAGATTAGTAAACTGAATATTACAGATTATTTCACAGATGACAAACCAAAAATTACAAAGGTCAGAAAATAAAAATCACTCTTCGTTTTGCAGCCTTTTTTTTGATATTTGATGTAAATGTACTCTCTAAATGTAGCATATCCAGTCTGGCCCTGTTGACCCAACTTAGCTGAAAAGATAACAAACTCGAATTACCCGTGACTTTTCCTCAGTTTTCTTGAGACACAACAGTGTAACCCTAAAAGGCAGCATTAACCAAGAAATAGAGGACATCACTGAACTCAGGAAACATACTAAATCATTCTTGTTCCACAGGCTACATCTAATACTGTCTAAGACCTTTTATAATTATTTTATTTAAAATTCCTTTATCTCTTTGTGGTAACTGTTATTTTGAGATGAATCTCATTCTATGGACATAAAAGGATGCAGTTTATTAGAATGCACAAAAATTATTGAAATAAGATGTGTTTATTCTGAATATATACTCAGATATAGAACATGTTTATGCTAGCAAAAATAAAATTAAGTACAAATGGTTCCGAAGCAAAAATAAATTTAAAGTGATAAAACGTGATGTGACTAATTTGGTAATAAATAACTCTAACATCACTGTAAAATATAAGAAGTAAAACTATCAAGTAGCTTGTAGACTTTATCTATGAAACAGAAAGTTGAGTATATTGTCTTATTTATTTTCATCTTCTAACCTGTCAGGATAGCATGATGGCCTTTTGAAGATGTAGCTCTTGAATAAGAGTCAATATAAACCAAACTGTGTGGGATTATATATCTTTAGCTAAATGGATGCAATATGATACAGATCATTAACTCTAAACACCTCATCCATTCATCTTTACAACATACATATTGAGGTTGCTGGATGAGAAATGTTCCTGAGGGTACAGACCATTTTTAACAGTGATAGAATAGTAAAATAAGTTAAAAAATCAAGTTCTTGGGAATTTTATGTGAATTAATTTTTAGTATAAATAACATTTGCTACATATACCCCTTCCCGCAAATCGTTAGCATATATCATGCTGAAATATAATATGGGAGTACATTTACTTTGAAGGGATGAAAAAACATAGAGTAGAGTGTTGTTTTATTTTCCTGGTGTATTATACATTATATTGTACTTTTTATCTTCCCACAAAGATGACTTCAGTAATACAAGGAAATGGTTCTCTAGCATATTACTATCTTCACCTATTCATGGTAAGTTACAGTATGTCATTACTGTTACCTACAATTCATATTAAGATAAATCTCATAATCTTCCAGGAAAAGGAAAGCCCATATTTATAAGCTTCTGAGGCCGTATTTCCCTTTCACAGATAAAAATTTATTTGGTAGCAGAAAACGTCCCAGAACTTTCAAAATAGAGATTTGCAACTGTGGTGTATTGTTAAAATTTAGTACAGCTTTTACGTATAAGTGCTTCACAGCTGTATTTTATAATGGAAAGCATAATCTACATTTATAGATCACCCTGTGGACTTTACACTCACTGTACCAATTTATTCAGATTTCTTATTTGGACTGTAAAAGCATTTTTTCCTCTCTAGCTAAGGTTAGAGAGGAACAAGGATTCATGAAATTCAGAGTTGTGTATGAAGACAGTATAATGCATAACAACAAACGAAGTTAAAATTTATTTTAGAATAATGGATACCTGCCTAAACCCAGGTTATTTCTCTTCAAACTTCATGTAACTACAGTTATCTTTTACATTATTGTTCATAAAGCATTCTTTAAAAGAAAATGCAATATTTATGTCATAAACTTTAATGGAAATGTTCAAACATACTCAAAATGGCAGAATTAGACTTTCTGGTTTTCGTCTAGGTGCTTGGCTGGTCTTTTGCCATTATTTGTTGCTCATATTAGACAACAACAAGTTTTATCAGAGTAGCCTCTGCTATGCTTTGCATAATCACTGCATGGATGTTTTTAAGCACGTATCCCTGAAACAGAAGAGCCCTGAGTTCATCTCATTTGTACAAAACCTCTAGAAGTTACTTGCAATTTAAATCCAGGATAATAATAATTAAAATAACTGCATGAGGGTTTTCCAGTGTTCATTTGTATTGTTTTGTATTACCTTTTGTCTCTCATGTTTACAGGCTGTATATTTGCAAGTGAAATCCCTCTTTAATATAGTCTTTGCTTATCAAAGAACCTATTGGATTTCCCCAGTGTAAGGGTTTAATAATAAGAGTGATGGTTAGGATTACAAAAATGTCTTTTCTACCCTCAAAGCATCTCTTCCCAATGGCAGATAGGAGGAAATAATCATTGCGCCCAATGGCAGAGAACAGGTAAATCTTCAAACCTTGTGGCTCTATTTTACTCCCTCATATCATCCCCTACTAATATTTAATCCTTTCAAAAATCTTTTGACTGGTTCTTTCTTCTCCTCTGAGCTTCATTTTCCTAAATCTTTTCATGCCTTTTGATACAGGTAAGAAGATTAGACAGGCTTAGGAGCAAAATTTCTTTCTTTCTTTCTTTCTCTTTTTTTAAACACATGAAGACTTCAGGGTGTCTTTTAAGAACAAGCTATTTTCTGAAATTACAGTACTTGTGTCAGCAGTCTGTACAACCACGTGGCATTTAACTCCTAATGCATTGTCCATTTATCTGAAGGAGTCATTCCCTTGAGTTTGTTGAGGTTGGGACCAGACCCTTTCCATTTATTACTCCCCATATTTCATTTCTTAATTAAATAGAAGTGGTCCAAGCACGAGTTCCGTGAGATACTGAATTTCTACTGAAGATACATAAAAAGAACATCTGTTCAATCCTTCATCATGTCCAAGGCTCCCAACAGCGGTATTTGTAGCACATGAAAAAATATGCTGCCTTTTTCAAAGGGGGTGACCATGAGGCTTTAGAGCTGGCCTAGGTGTGTGATGCACAGGACAGCTTCTCCCAAAGGAGCCACTGGCTTCCTCTTCAAAATATGCAGAAAATTACCTGGGCAACAGCTACAAGAAAGAAGAGGAGCTTAAAAAGCTTAATTCCCTTGATTTTGCCTCCAGGCTACAACAGCTTGGGCAATGAATGCTGCAGCCCTCCATGGCTGCAGTTGGCACAGAGCTGTGCCGGGAGGAGCTGCAGCAGGCTCTCTTTAGGAGTCACTGAATTGTGGCTTCGGAAAAGTGCTGCTCCACCACGTGCACTGCATGTTTTGTTGAGTAGTCTCATGCCCTGTGTATTTCTGGGACACAAGACAGCAAGGTAATAATACCTTTAGTAAAAAAATCTGTCTTATAGCACAGAACGGTGAAAGAAAAACTGTTGGAAGGCAATAGACATGTTGTTTCAGGATTTCAGTTTGTGGTTCAGCCTGAATTTCTGTCTGACCTTGGACAAACCTGGTTCCTTTGCTTTTTGGCTTCAGGGAAGAATAAAAAATCCCAAAGGTAATCTGCAGATGAAATCTATTAGTGACTATGAGATATTCTTATGCAAGTAAAAGCCCTAAGAGTGTTTAGGTACACAGTATGCTTCTAATAAATATTAATGGTAAAGGTTTCTTTAGGTTTCAAGTACTATTTACTCAAAATCAGACTCCAAAGTGTAGAGAAGGCAGATGTCTGCCTGTTCACAAATTGTTTTGTTCTTGTGGTTTCAAATATCCCACAGAAGTTCTGAGTTAAAGTTTACATGTAAGTGGTTCATAGAATCACAGAACATGCTGAGCTGGAAGGCATTCTGTAGGATAGTAATGCTTAACAAATTTTTTTGTATTAGCATCTTAATCCTGATAATGCAATTGCAAGCCTATTGCCTGAAATTTTTAAGTGGTGCAGGGGGCCTAGCTCCCTGAAATTGGGTGATCCAAAAAAATGGTTGGATTTTCAGTATGTTTAGCACCCACAGCTCCTACTAAATAAACTTCATTAACTTATCAAAAGACACAGTGGGAACATCAGCACCAATAATGGAACTAAAGGATTCCTGCCAGCCAATACAACATTCATGCTACTGATTTCTTATTACAGTGAAGCCTGTTAGCAGGAAAAGTTCAGCATACACTGAAGATCTTAAGCATAAATAATAGAGAGAAAATGAGATTTGGGTTGATTGAAGTCAGTGGCTATATTGATCACAATTCTGCTAGGCCTTCATTTAACCCTTTGGGATTGGTTCCCATGTGCAGTAAGCATTTACTTGCCATTAATAGTAAATAATCTTTACAGAGTATGGAAATACTCTTCAGGCTTCTAGAATGGCATGAAATACACTTAGAATGGAATCAGACCCCTATAATGTATCTATAATGCACAGATAGTGTTGTTCTCTGTGGAAAGTTACTGATTAAAATATTTATGTGTCTACTACAGGAGAGTATTCCTACACTAGAAGCAAAGACATAGTCACAGTAAAATTAAAGGAGGGATATGGAGTAATAATGTACAGTAGTAACTGGAAAAGAAAGTTGTGACATCCCATGGGAGGATGGTAATCAAAGTAGGTTAAAAAAATTAAATATTTTTATTTTTACAGTATGTAAAAAGTGAGAAATCCATTTAGGATGACCTGAACATATTTTGCAAAGGGAGTGCTGTTGGAGCAGAATACCAATGATTCAAGAATGCTACTCATATCCATAATATTCAAGATCATGAGAAGTTGTTTATGGTACACATACTATTGGAATAGCATTAATGTTAGAGTGTACAACAGTCTAAGATTAAATTTATAGAATGTTCAGACATTGTGATTTTGTTTTAATATTGCTAAACATAGATCTTTCGAACAAATGTGATTAGTTAGACTACATGTTACGTATTTAAATCACCACTACTCCTCTATTTCACAGTAACTAAGAGCTCTGGGCAACAATAAAACATGAGTAATGACCCTTTCCATTTCAGCTCTGTAAGCAAGAGGTAGAAATGCTCACTTCTTATGAGAAAATTGTGATTGGGGAAATGAATAAGCGGTAATTGTTCTGCGTTAAGTAAACAAAGGAAACTATCATATTTTAATGCACTTTCCATTTTATTACAGCTCAGTCGGATATTCTAATCAACTGTGACAGGAACTGAATGAATTGGCAGCACCCAAAGGTGCTGTTTATTAATTTATCATAACAAATAATGATGGTGTGTCAAAGTAAATTATGTCACTTCTTATGTTGTACGTCTTTGTATTAGAATACCAGCAGTGAAAAGAGATTTGTTCACTTCTCCTTTTCAAAGTTAAACTATCCATGTGTTGTCTGGTTTTATGTTCGCTCCCCTTTTCACTATAATTCAGATTAATCATAGGGGAACTGTGTAGGCAGACAAAAATAGACACCCACACATATGATTTCCCAGAACCACTCCCAGACTCCAGTTTCAATATTCTTTAGCTTCTGCACTGAGATAGTTAAATTCTATGGAGATTAGTTATTGTCTGTTTTATGTAACGTTAGCGCTTGGAAACCACCCCAGACTTTGCTTTTTGAGTAGAGGTTACGTATATGTGTATGTGTCTAGATCAGCATGTAAATACGTGTTATGTATATACATATGTGTATGTATACATGCACACATAAATTCATAGGATAAGAAATCGTTCTTAAAGCTAAGGGATGGCCATCTATAAGGACAGAAAGAAAGAATTAATTTCTTTTCATCCCTGAGGACCAAAACATGAAACCTTAAGTGATTTGCCCAGTGCCTAAAAGTAATGTAGTGTCACCCAGAAGAACATAACCTACATCTCATCCATTCCAGGCCTCAACTGTTTCAATGTACTTTTCCTCTCCAGTAACATTTCTAATTTGTTCCTCCAGCCTCGTGTGCCAGTGGTACCCTAATTTTTATTAAATGTCTTTTTGAAGTCAAATATCCAAATTCAAAGTTGATGGAAGGAAAAGCAATTTTCCTGGGTTTGACTGTATTGAACTGACACCAGTTCCCTGATTAAAAGTTACACAACTGAATGACCACTTTAGTGTCTATTTTTAATATTTTTCAAGTGTAAACTTTCAATCACTGAATTTTTATTAAATGGGAATAAAATTTGACCCTGAATAGATGAAATCTTTCTGATAAAGATGAAATAAGAGAAAAAATAATGCACATGTGTGTAATGTGAATATTATTGCCTTGAATTTTCCAAACAAAATCTAGTTTACTGCCAGATACAAAAATTAATTTGCAATACTGTCCTAATAGCAAGGCACAAAAAGTGTTGTATTAGCTGGTTTGCTATTCTCAGAGGTTGTTACAGGATATTTCTGCAATGCACACAATTTCAAAAGTAGTTGGGAAGAAACATGTCTGAATATTCACTTTTTTTGTTATATAAACTTATGTCCAATGTTCATTGTAACCGCAGTTAAGGATTTGAAAATAGGCAGAATACTCAAAAATAAATGTAAGCATGCACAATCTACTAATTTGCAAAAGGAAATTCCAGGGGATTGCATCTGTGAGCCTGCAGAATGTTCACATTAACACTAAGATCCTCCCACAGATCCTGAATTCCCCCTTACCTAGAAGTCAGCAAAGCTGCTTTTCTCCAAATATGTCTACAGATCTTGTTTGGAGTCAAGACCTGTTTCTCAGGGTTACTGACATCAGGGCCAGGACCTCACTATTTTCCTAAACTGAGCTTCTGCTTTCTGCACTATCAGCAATAGAAAGCAGTGGTATCCCCAGGCAGGTGATGCTTGGTGATGATGACAACATCTTTTCAGATCAATCTTTTCCAAGTTCAGTTGAAAATAAGTAACATGAATGGAAAATAAATATTTTTCCACTCAAATCAAAGTGATTGTCTGTTGGTAAGTTATATGAGTATCAGTGTGCTACTATATGAAGTGATTACAAGGAAAAGCAATCCAATAAATTGCAATTAAAAATATGTTCCCAGAACACTTGGCTACTTTTGAAAATTCTGATCTTAATATGCAAACAACTACATATATATTAGCAGAAAATGTCATTGGTACACCCTCATAGCAAAACTCTAAAACCAGCTCATTTTATAGTTAGTTTGTGTTTTGTACCTGATTTATATATTCCTTTATTATAATTTCTATGTTATCAGGTAAAAGAGAACAAGAATGTTTCAAAATAAAATGGAACATATGTTTGGTTACCTTAGCCTTATTTTGCAGAATGATTTTAATATTTTTTTAAATGCACAATAGTAGAGGGAAAACTGTTAATGCATGAGTGTTTCGTCTGGATAATCCACTGCCAATTGATTCTGATAATAAGCTTCAAGAACTTTGTTGGAGGTTCATCCTTTGGGAAATATATCTAAGAAATCTTAGAAGGCTCTAATCACATCCTGTTAATGCTTAAAACCTGATAAAAACTTCCTTGTCTTGACTGTGAAAGTGCCACTATAAGCAGAAAGAAACGTGGCTGCATTTTTTTCTTTCAACCAATATGGTTAAAATTTACAATGCATAGCAAGTTATCCCACTTGGAATTACACTTCTGACCAAAAGAACAATTCCAGCTTTCACTGGATTATGAAGTGTGTAGAAATCATGATGATGGCATTATGACTACACAGAGGGGAAAACAATGGAGAACAATAATGCAATAGTTTGAAAGGCATAATAAGTTTGGATTATGACTTCTCCCTTTTTAATATTTCAGATCTACTAATCTTTCTGTTGGTGGACATCATAACTGAATTTCCCTAAAGAATTAACAGGAACTCCATGAGGCCAAAAGTTCCAATGAAATTATTTTTGCATTAGATGTCTAAGCAAAATGTACCTGTAGAATTGGGTTTAAAAGCAGATGATGGCAACCACTAGGCAAATCAGCAGAGCTGATGAAGAGTGACTCAGATGTGTCTGCTTGTTATGCTCAGAAGGCCATTTCTTTATTGACTCATTTAAAAGGAGAGCACCTCTAAATAGCACTGCATGTCCAGAGCTACTCAGCTTGAAAGTTCCCATTAATTTCTTTACATTTTAGGATTAGGGATATGAACAAAATCTGTCTGAGATGAATTAATCCAGTGTTATGAGAGAGAACATTCTTTAATTGCACTTTAATTAATTGCATTTATGCTTTAGACATGGAAATTATTGATGCTTAAGATGAAATCTGAGAATTAATAGGACCTGAAGTATTTTGCTGTATTTATTATTTCTGACAATTCATCACTTTTTCAGCTGTGACAACTCGAATGTACTGCCATGAATCTTCATCTATCTAACTAGATCATAAATCTTTCAGACTTGAGCTATAGATCTTGGTCACCATGAAAATATATTTTGTTTCTGTGGATCTTTTATATTCATAAAATTTTATTGTATTTTATATGATTTTACTAAGATTTTACATTCACAAAAAAGAGGGTGATTTCTGTTGGGCCTCGAGTTATTGCTAAATTGGCACCATTAACATCTGTTATTTAAATTAAAGTAGACAGGTATGGATGTGTTCAGAACTTCTTTGGTATTGTTTCAATCTTCATCTCTTTTGTCTTCAGATCCACTGTTAGACCAAAGTACTTTGTACAGTTTTTCCAAGAAGACTTGGTTGGAGTCCTCAAGTATTTAATGAAAGATTGGAATAAGAAAATAGGGAGAAAAAAGAGTTTAACAAAACTTCCTACAACTACAGGCATTTGTGGCATTTTTTGAATCAGCTGCTTGTTTACTTTTTATATTCTCACATACATACACACACAGAGGCTTGCAGCTTTAACAAAAGTAGGATTGTTAGTACAATGCCATTTGAGTCAGTGCTGTATTGTCAAATATGATTTCTGCATCTGCAGTTAACCCCAAAGTGAAACAGATCTGAAGTACAGATCTTTAAAGAGCTTACCTAAAGAAAAAATCTCCCAAAGCAATATCCCGTAAGACCAGACGTCACTCTCGAAAGCATAGACGTAATTGAAAATACTTTTGGGTGCCATCCACTTCACAGGCAGAAGAGCCTTTCCAGGCAAAAGGGAATAAATTAGGACAATAGACATAAGGCATACAGAATTTACAAGATTAAAATTAACCTTTTCTATTTTTTATATGCTTTAAATACTTTTAAAATCAAGAAGTATTCAACCACAAATGAAAATCTTGACATTTTAGTTCCCAAATGCTGCATCACTACTTATTCATCTTTCTATGGGTTTACTGAACTGATGTAGTTCCTTGCACTCTGATTTTCTGGTTACTGTTTGATTCCTTCTAAACCCAGAGAGTGGTTGGGTACTAGAGCAGGCTCCCCAGAGAAGTGGTCACAGCACCACACCTGACGGAATTCAAGAAGCGTTTGGACAATACTTTCAGGTACCTGGTTTGACTCTTAGAGATGGCCCTGTGCCAGGCCAGGAGTTGGACTTCATGATCCTTGTAGGTCCCTTCCAACTCGGCATATTCTGTGATTTGCATTTGTCCGTCTTCCTCTCCCTGCTTTGCCCTTTCCTTGTCTGACTACCAGAGCTGATCAGGCCTCTGTCCTAAGCTTTGTCCCGCTTTGGAAGAAACCAGACCTCTTCCTTTCAAGGGGTCTTGCAACAATCTGTCCAAAGATGTATTTCAACCATACTACAGAGAATAGCCTTGATGTCTTGTAAGGAAAGGAAACTAAACAAAAGGAGGCAAACGGAGATGAAAAGGACCAGGGGGGTCAGAGATCCACATGCAGCTCATGGAGGAGCCCACGCTGGAGCAGGCAGAGGCCTGTGTGGGAGCAGGGTCCTGGCAGGGACCTGCTGACCCATGGAGAGGGGAGTCTGTTCTGGGGCAGGTTTTCCTGGTAGGACTTGTGGCTCTGTGGTGAGTGTAGCTTATCTGGATAGTGAACAGTGGAACCTTCCTGCAGTTGAGGTGTTCAGTGTCTCCGTGTGTTGTTCTTTCTCCCAGGCAGGATTTATATATTGTTAGATAACCACTGTCATGAAATCAAGTTGTTTTTTTTTCTGGAACAACTTGCAAAAGCAAATAGCATATTTCTTTTTTTTTTTTTTTTTTTTGGAAGTATTGAGCTGACATGGGTCCTTTTGCACTCAACTTTGAAATGCACTACTGCTTAAATGGTTTACTTTGTTATCCTTCACCTTTTAAATGAGCAACAAGGTAAGGCACTTTTCACAAATTAAAAAAACAAGTTTTCCTTATTAGTGCATATCCCTTTTTCAGTTACATGAAAGCAACTATGCTATGTTTGTAAGCATAGTTTCTTGCACTGGGTAATTTAGCAAATGTCATTGAGAAAGGCATATTTTGATCGCAATGCACTTAATCTGCATATCAGGAGAACACTTGGCCTTCACCCCTTCCTTCTACCCTATTAGTCTTCTAGCCTTTTTATCTCATCCCTCACACTGAATAATACCATAAACTAGAATACCAAAAAGAAACAAAGAATCATTATTGAATAAGATAAATTCAGTGCCACTTCTGCTAATTCTAATTTACTTAGAATTTAGTGAGGATTATTCTGTCACATCATCCATCACAGACAGACATTAGGATGGGAGAGAAGTAAGCAATTAAAAACATGTTCTTCATTTCAGGTATTTTGTGATTTCTTGTTCAGTTAGTTTCCATTGACTGTTCCGCTTTTTCTGTCAAGTATAAAATAATTTGTCCATTTTTGAGATTAAAATTAGTGTTCCTGAAAGAGCTTGCATTGACAGCCACAGAGAATGAAGTATAAATATATTTTACTTCTAGAACAAGTGCTGCATTAACAATGACAGCTGAAGCTTCCTCAGGCTGCCCCATTATCACGTGCTTCCACCTTGGCCTGTGGTGTAAATGCTTACTGATTAAATCTAATATTTTTACATTTGAGTTGGTGGACTTTCACGTAGCACTGTCCACCTGTAGCATTCCCTGCCTGAGGAAGCTATCAAGCCAAGTGCTGTGCAGGATTGAAGTATTTTATATGCAGTAAGGACAGTCAGAGCTATGCAAGCTAAGATAATAAGTGTAATCAAATTTCATACTCCAAGGAATACACTGATTGCCTCAGGGATCAGTAAAAATTTAACTCCATATCCTTAGCTTTCGTGCTACTTCATGCAAGCAGAGCAGCTGTAACAGGGCAGAAAGTCCTCTAAGGCATCAGTTGTTGTCCACTTTCTGTAGCAGGGTACCAAATTGTATAGACCAGTAGTTCAACAAACTAAAACCTATAGAAGAGAGAAAAATCTTTGATGTTATTCAAAAAATGACAATTCAGGGTAGGAGATCTTCTACACTGGAGCAGTTTAAATTAAAAAAAAGGTTTACTTGAGACTCTTGTGTTTCTTCGATTTGTATCACTTCATAATCCTAAATACTTAAGTTCCAATCTCCTAGTTAATATTTCTGCATGGAAATGTGTGTGTGTAAAGCTGTTGGCATCAATCAGGTATTCTCTGTGCCAAATCCTGGGTCATGCAAACCCTTCATCACACCACTCAAATTGGGGAGCTAAAGCACCAGCATGACATCTTGTCATTAATTATTGCATTCCTTTGTTTCTTGATTTGTGAGATATAAAGACTCTGTGGGTACTTTTGAGCAGGCTATAGATTCATTTGTGAGCCACAGCTAAAGCCACCTCCATGTTTTTCTGTCCTTGTAAGGTTGCTGGGGAATCCTGCTTTCAGCCCTCTTGGTGTATCAGGTTGGTGTAGAAGGTGCAATGTGTGTGACTGATGTCTTTGGCATGCACTTGGGACAAAGATTAGGGTTTAGTGTAGAGGTACCCAATTTCTGATAGTCCTTTTAAACATAAATAAGGACAAAGTTGTAAGATAACAGCAAGCTCCTTGGTAAAGAGCACTAGAGGGGATTTAATGCTTAGAAATGTTATTGTTGAAGTCAGCCTGCTCGTTTGTGACAAGTGTAACCACACCTGGTGAAATAAGTGCATTTTAGTGATGGTACCGATTGCCTGCAGGTGTTACTGTCCCTGACAATCCTCCCCTGCGCAGTGGGTGTTACTGACCCTAATTGGCTCCACCTGGCCCTATTTAAGGGCCTACCAGCCTCACTCTAAATCTTCTGGACTTTCCTCGGGATTTCCAAGGCTGTCTTTAGACCTGACCTGACCAGCCCCTGCTAGTCCATGGATTGGTGAGGTCCCCGCTCCACCAGCGTTGCCCAGGTGTTTGCTCGCCCTCCCTGGCACTGCAACCCCGCTCCCAGACCTGGTGCATGATGACTCAAAGGCATTGGAGACTCCTCGAACAAGAAGGTATCTCCCTCTTTTTTTGGCCTGGTTTTGAAACCTGGTTTTTTAGTGTTTACCTCGTCAAAACATGGCCTGAGGTCCCTTGAAGTGATGAGGAGCAGTAAGTCTCCCAGGGGGAGGGGGGGTTTTCAGGTCTGCATATGCCTGGTTTGGTTTTGGGGCTCTACTGGTCTGTTTTGAGCTGACATCCTGAACCATGAAATTTTCTGAAAGGCTTTGCAATTTTTTTCCTAGTTTGCTTTTATTCCTAAAAAAATGCTCAGCCTAGCTGGTTTTTTTGCGTTTCTTTGACTGTAAAAGTATGTGGGTTTAGATAGTGTGCTCTAGGGATGAGGTGAAATGTTAGCTGGGATTTCTGGCCTTCCTTACATGTTATAAATCAAGACAATTTACTTAAGTCAGTGATGTTGTACCAGCATGAAGGTAGCTTTTGATCAAGTCTGATTACTGTGCGTTACCTTTTTACTTACGTATCTTCTTGTTTTATCATTGATAAATCTTCATTTAAATTTTGGTCTTTGCTTTGTTAGTTTTAAAAGAAGATGTACTAGCAAGAGCATTTGTAGAGGTGCAGATACCTTGAAAGATGAGGTGATGGAAAGCTCAGACTAGTAGATGATATTCAGGGCTCAGAGAAAACTGTGGCTATCTGTAGACAGAAAAGAAGGGTGGAGGGATAGGAGAGGGCTGATGCTGAGAAGATGGTCTTTGCTGTCTGGTGACTGCTGGCAGAGGTGAGGATGAAGTACGAGTGTTGTAACTGTGTACTCAGTGTGAATGCCATGAAGGTGTCCTGGTAATGGAAATAACTTGTGTGCTGTGGATTTGCAGAGGAGAACAGCAATAGAAGGACAGCGAGTAAGATGTTAACTGCACTGGACTCGGAAATGCAACGTAGATATTGAGCTGAAGTGAAAAAGGGAGAAGTAAAATTAGCTGACCTAAAAAGGGGAATGCAGAATGCTGAAAGTGAAAAACAAGGAGACTGCCTGTCTATAGAATACAGTAACTTTAATGGAAATGCATCTTTTCTTGCTGTGGACCTGTAGGTACCCATCTGAATACCTAAAGAGCAATATATCTAGAGTAAAAAGCTAGCTCTTCCCTGGTCTTTGCTAGAGGAGGTATATCCTGTAGGTCTGAAAGCACTGTCCAAAAGATAAATAAGACTGAACCAATGCTAAGTATTAATATTCATAATACTGCCTTGTACTTTAAGGGTAGCTTTGTCACTGGTTTTATTATCACAGTACAAAATGGCAGCATGCTGAATGATTGCTGTCAGTGCTTTTTCTCAGGGCTCCCTATGCTTCTCATGAGTCACTTGGTAGGTCTAGAATGTTAGCTGCCACAGTTACATTTGTTGTTTAGATTATTCAGGTGTGACTGGGGGAACAGAAAGAAGAGTTTGCTGGTGTATCTTCTTTCATGGTAGTTGCAGCTTGTGCTGGCTGGACAGCCTTAAATCTGCTATTAAAATCACCATCTTATACTTTGTATTTCACAGCTTCTGTACTGAGGATCGAATCACTTGGGTGGCTGCTGCTGGTTTAATAGCATAATTGAGTAGTCTAAGCAGCATCTTAGCAGCTGCTTCAAGAGGCTTTAACCTCCATGTATACACATTTCCTGGGATTTTGTTTTACAAAGAGAGGGATTATTGTCATATTCATTGTAATCACTCTAAGTACTGTAGGCCTGATTCCTGACTGCCTTGTACCTTCTGCAGTCACTTACAGCTGTCTAAAAGGACTATAGTATATGATGATATGGCTGAGATAATATTATATTTGCAGAGAGATGGATTGTACATTGCATATGGCAATGGACAACTAGGGTATGTGTAGAATGAGTAGAAAGTCAGTGCAAGTATTAAGTTATTGCTGAGGTCTAAGTGGATACATGATAGAAAAAGGCAGTGGAAAGGGAAAAAGGCAGCGGAGACATTGTAATTCTAAATGAGGTTTCTATTCAAATCTGATTTCATGCCTGTTGTAGTGCTTGGGCTTGTTGGGAGTTGTATTGATCCTCAAGGCAACCCTTTCTCTAGACAGTGCTCTCTGCCGGGGTGTTTGGTTTTGAGCTGGGTTTTTTCCCAGATCTTTTTCATCAGATATCTTCCTCTCTCTTCAGTCTGCCATGCTGGGAGTGGGCCATGTGTTTGCAACTGGTTGTAGGCAGATTTTAGGTAAACATAAAAGCAAACCTGATACTGATATTTGCAACCAAAATGTGTCTTCAGTGCACTTAAAAAAAGGAAACAGTAAACAGATTTCTGCTAGCTGCACTAAAGCTTGGATTAAGCTTGCAGAACCCCAAAGTTTGAGGTAGTTATGGCTATACTACTCCAGAGGTAAAGTCAAACTGGCAAGATTTCTCCACCCTGAGAGCCAGCTCGCTGCAGACAGAGCAGAGTACGAAGAGCACAGACACCTGGAGGTTCAGGCTGACACCTGAACCCGAGCATACAAAATAACCCTTGGCTTATCATTAAGACAAATCCCTTTTCCCCCATGTGTATCTGGTTCAACCTGAATGTTCTAGTTGTATTTCCACTCAGGCTGTAAATAGATATTCTTACAAGTGCCAGGGAAAAAAAGTTGCTTCATCTCTTAGGGGCAGCTTTATATGTCACTGTCTGTGACTCTGATAGCACAAAATGTCTCTGTCATAAAATGTCAAATCTTAAGTATGACAAATAATCCTAAATTATATTAACATTTATTAAGGGAAAGGTGGAGAATACATTTCAGAGATTTAGTACGAGTTTTACTAAATTTCCATATGAAGAAATCACTCTACTATTATTATTGTTTGAAAGTACCATATTTTTAAGGTTATGCTGTTGTCAAGGCAAAAAGTTCCATACTGCATTTTCAACCAAGCCTGACTGATTAAGGGTGTTGGTAAGAATATGTTTTCCTTCCAGAATCTTAATTAGGTTGACTTTAACTCACGACAGGAGATTCTGCCAGCTGTCAGCTACTGCTTGGATCTCTTACTAATTAAAACTCTGAGGAAGCTTATTAAAGGTGTTCAAAAAGCCAAATCTCCCTTTAAAATATCTCTGGCACTGCAACAAAGAGTGTATGACAGTGATATTGCAGCAGAGATAAATTGTCTTTTGCTTTTCATCTTGGCAATACACAAGTTATGTTACTTGGCTATGTAGGCCCTTCATTCAAAGCCCTTACCTGTCACCTCCCTGAGAATGGACTAAAAGGAATTTAAGGTAAAATTTTGCTGGTATATCTGACATTCAGATTTGCTCGTACGATGAGTATAACTGATACTGAAACACTTCTCTTGAGATTTAATTTCTGAGGCAGCAACTTCCTGCAGTTTGTAAATATTTTCAGTGTAGAAACAGATGATGATAAAGCTTCTAATTAACAGAATTGTGGTGCTGCAATTCATGTTCTTAATTAGATGCTGCAACTGGGGTATATCGGTACTTTAAAGGTTTTCCAGTGTACCTGTTTTAATCATGCTTAAAAAAAAAAATCCTCCTTTCATACTTAGTCAATTTTTTAGGCCAACAAATATTCTAAACCACTGCCAAAAATTTTTTTGGCAGCATCCCTTATTCCACTGGGGACCTGGCAAAACAACTTTTAACTTTTGTACGCTGTCTACAAAGGCAAAATTTTGCTATTTTAACTGTATTTTATCTTCTTGGGTGTAGATAGATAAAAATCTAAGATGATTTTGCAGAAAGAAAATTACTGCAACAGCAAGAGATTTCATATGGCAGGGACATTGAATGGATGGGAAACAACATTTAGTTTTCTGAAGGTCACTGAACTTCTCTCAAATTGTTGTAATTTTGTGCAGACATGGATTTCCAAGTCAGTTGCTGGCTTCTTCGTAAGGAAGTTAGGGGCTGTGAGAAACACTTTTGTGAGAGAGAGAGCCTCTTGGAGAAGTTATTCTCAGTAGATG
This sequence comes from Manacus vitellinus, assembly GCF_001715985.3. Lineage (NCBI taxonomy): Eukaryota > Metazoa > Chordata > Aves > Passeriformes > Pipridae > Manacus > Manacus vitellinus. The sequence goes on from NW_021940660.1 coordinate 1,108,864, forward strand.
TCTGCAAAGAAAATTAACTGGCCATAATAAGTTCTCCCACGTGTTTTGGAAGGTAGCATGTAGCAAGATTTCTGATTTGTGGAAGAAAAAGCTTAGAGCCGCTGCCAAGATTTGAGATAACTTTGGGATTACACAGAAGTATGAGATGTGGGATTTCTCCAGAAGAGAAGTCACAGTCCCTTTGACTTCGTGTATGACCTTTCTCTGCTCCCTCAATCATTCATGGTGGCAGGTTCTGCTGCTGCTTCTGTTGCCCTGACACCTCACAAACGTTTAAGGAAGCTCCCTATTTTTCTTCTGGGTGTTTAGTCCCATGCCAAGTGTGATGTTATTGATGCTCAGGCTCTGATTATGAACGTTGCTGGTGCTCCTTTTTACCAGCCAGGGGAGCGTCAGGCAGGACCTGTCCAGATGGATGGGTGGTGGGTGCATCTGGCTCAGCAGTGCAGTAGCTGAAGCAACAGTCATACACTGATTTCTTTCTTCTTGTGAGCTGTCTTCCTCTTCCTATGTCTCCCTTAAAATAGATGCCTTTTTTGCAAATAGCTCCCAAATGTTCATGCTGTGGTCCTCTATAATCCTAGATACTTATTTGCAGATAGGAATTGATTTTTTCCCAATGTTGCATTTTTCATTTACTTATTCCTATTCCATGACAGACTTTGAGTCAGTGTTGCATTTTCCCACTGTTTCCTCAATTAATCATGATGTCATGTCAGCGGTACTTATTATATATATAAAACATAGCTGTAGTTTTTATAAGGTGCTAAAGCAATTCTTCAGGCATTTAACAACTGAATAGGTTAATTAAAGGGTAGGTTTTATTAATTGAATTTCAGACAGTGGGTTCCATCATATACTTTCCTAAAAGATAACATGATTATTGAAACCTCAATACCTAATCTGCTTGGATATGTTCATCAATGGAAAAAAGAATGAAAGTTGTGGGGGGAAAAAATGCCACAAGAAGCTTATTTGAGCACTCTCAAAGGGATAGATTAATGTCAGACCTTTATAGGTAATACTTTGGGTTTAATGCAATTCTGTTCCTTGATTCAATAACAGAAGCACATTCAAGAATGAGATTATAGATTTTTTTTTTGGGGGGGGGGCGGGAAATCTGCTTGGTGAGTTTCTGTATGTTTACACAACTAAGTGTTTTTACTATGAACCTCTTCCTTTCCTCCTCTAAAAGAAATATCATGGCTTCTGTCTTGCTATTATAATGGATTATCTGATTTTTTTTCTGAAAGGTACACAATTACTTACTAGGCATCTGGTTCGTCTAAGCACATTTGTGTTTGCTGGTTTTGTGTTACGGTTGATTAGAAAACAATTTCCTTCTTGAACTGTGCAGAAAGAAAGAGTGAAATTTTATATTGGTAAAAACTTCACTAGAAAGGCACTAGATACTCATTCATGTGTTAGTTGACCTTGTCATCTGGGCATACTAAACTATGCTAACACCATAATATAGGTCTGTCAGAATCTTAATTTCATAGTGTAGAGTTATTTTTAGTTATTATCATCTGGGAATCTGGTAATATTTCATTGCCTAAGAAGCAAAATAGATCATAAAATTATCAATGCATCCATACAAAGTTCACATGGCAAGCAATCACATCTGGACTACTGAGTGGTACATTTGGTAACTCTAACAGTATGTGCTTAATTTGCAGTGTTTTGATCTAATTAAAACTGCTTGATTAGAACCTCAAAATGACAGTTGTGTTATCATTGAGTGCTGCATCTTGCCTTACATCTGCCAGGAGAAGTTTGAAATCATGTTTATGTATAAATCTGTATGGTCAAATGTAAAATGTGTGGTTTTACATGGGATGGGTTGGTGTGAAGTCTGAAACTGTCAGATTTTCTTCCTGCATCCAGGTAGGGCTATGTGCCACTCCAGTCCCTTTTAGCAGCATATTTCCCAGTCTTCACATCAGTACAGATCCCAGTGTATTTCATCAGATTATATGTTGCAGCAAGGAGACTTTACCTTTTGACTTGTGATAGTAATACAAGGTGTTATTTTTCAAACACCCCCTCTCCCCCAAAAAAACCCACAGAAATTGTGAAATTTGCCAAGGTACTCAGATAAGATACAAACTACTTTTTTTCCCCAAGCAACATGAAGACAAATAAAATTAAAATACAAAAGATATTGATCTCTTTTATAGGTAAAGTGTTTTAAGTGATTTAAGTTCTAGACTTTAATCACTGCGTTTTACGTAAGTTTGATCTGAGGGTTTACCACTTTGAACTAACGGTTGGCTGAAAATGTTAACAGGGTGTCAGTTCAAAGCTTTACTCTAAAACACATCATCTGCTTTTTAAATTAGGAATTTTCTGCCCAGCAGAATGGTAGCTCTGCTTTCCCTGCCTCTGTGGAAGCCCTGGTGACTCAGGCTGGTGCCTGCCTCTGGGAACGGGCCAGGAGCATGTGGGTCAGCAACCACAGCAGCAGAGAGACTCTCCTTGTCCCAGTCCTGACTCTCCTGTGCATGCAGAACATGCACTCTCCTGTGCGTGTTCTGCCCTGTCCTGTGACACTATTGTCTTGGCCCATTGTTGTGATTTCCTCCCTTTACCCACTGCCGGCTAAGGATACCTGCTGATCTTCTTGCCAAAGATTTTCTTCCCAGTACCCCTGTGAGGGAAGGACATTTTTGTTAACATCAAGTATAGAGGCATAAGATGGCAGGGTATGGGGTTTGGTTGCTTGTTCCAGGTATCATAGACAGTGAGCAAAGTCCTTGCTTCTGAGTTCTGAATGCATACTCAGACACAAGACTACCTTTGTTCTGTGCTGCACTGAAAACTCACTGCTCTTGCTTTGAGAGGAACACTCCAAAACTCAATTAGGGCAGTACTGATAGTCTTTTCTAGCTTCCAACTTCAGGAAGCAAGAGAAATCAACAGCAAGAAAACCCTTGTGAAAGTAATACCTTACTCACCACGAACAAGCAGTGTCATCTATACATTGAATTATATCCACTTGGACCTTTTTCTGTTTTATGATATCTTATGAGGAAGGAGTGATTATCCCTCTTATTTTGGATTGTTTGGTAGTCGAGTGTTTATAGATTCTGTGCAAGAATGATTTTCTGGCTGCTAAGCTCATTTGCTCTTATTGTGCATGTAAGGCATGCTAATAAACCAGTGAAGGGGACCATGGTAGCATTTAGACAATGATTAATTTCTTAAACAACAATTTAATACTTCAAATATAGAAATATTAAGACTGTAATTCATCTAGATTCAACTCTTCAGGTACAACTTGGCCCTTCAGATAGTTCATGTTGTTGCATCAGAAAAATAAACCCAATACTAATCATGTTGTGTTCTTGAAGAAAAATCTATTCATAGGTTATATAGGAATAATGAAAACCAGAAAATATCATGCAGTGTTTGTATTCTGGACAGTGTTGTATTCTAACAACATGTGCCATAAGAACATCACGCACCAGTTTTAGAGGAATACCTGTGGAGAGTTTACCGTTTAGATGTTTCCAGTAACATTTTCATAGTCTTAGTAAAACTATGGGGGAAAAAAAAGTGGAGTCCTTTTGTTTTCTTCGTAATGCCTGCCTTGGCTTTTTCTCCTCTTGACTTCACCATTTAAATTAATGTTCAGAAATGCCTTGAAAAATAAGGGATACATAGTGTAAGTAGTTCACCTTTTCATCTCTTTTCTCTAGTTCATATGTTCAAGAGCAGGACAGAATGGCTTCTTTGAGTTTTGCAGCCTTTTCAGAACATTCTAGAGCTGAAACCAGTTTCCATAAGTATCTCTAAGTACTGGGCTACCAAAAGGCTACTAGGATATATAAACAAGTTTATAGAGCCCAGGGTATGCCCATTTCTCTTTTATATGAGGAGAAAATTTTCTCTGTTCAAGGAGATATTTCAGCAAAGTTCTGCACAGACTACACCATAGGAAGGCAAATTGTATATATGGCGTTTGAAGGCACACTTCTAATTAACCTCCCCAGTTACTCTGTTATTCTGTTAGTGTAATTGTTGATGTTATTGAAGAGATAACAAAGTCCTTTGCTTTTTATAGAAACTGTAATAAATGTTGTTCTTCTACTGAATTATTGCCGAGATACATCATCTTACTGCTTTCACTTTTGAAGAACTGTACTATAGGAAGAAACTGATTTCTTTTTATGCAAGAACTTCAGTTACTGGAAGAAATCAAACTAGAGAATTAACTTCTTTTTTGGCAATTAAGTTGCAAAATGGGAAATGTTGCTGTTACTGTATATAAAGGGATTGGTAAAGAATAGGTTGCTCCTTTAGCCTTGCTGTCTAGATAAGCAAAGTCTCTGTTACCATCAGTTTTCACTGTAAAGGCGTATATAAGTTGCAGAGGTGAAAAGGACAAAGTAGTTGTTTACGGTCTGTTTAGATGTTACATAAGTTTTCAGGTGGTACTTCAAATGCTGCTTCCATTTTGGTAAGCCTCCTATGCTAATGAATATAAGAACTTCCTGCTTTCTAAATCATGGAGTTTACAATATAAGTATCAATATCTTGCACAGTTTCCCTATTTCAGTTCTTTCCCCTATACCTCTATTTGGTCAAGGACCTATTAAACTCTTACATTAAGCTAGAAACTGAATGGTTTTTTTCTCCTTAAAATTGTTTTCACTCTTCTATTAAAAACAAAGGATCAAAAATACTTGTAAGAAAATCCTCAATTGTGATAAAATTGTATGCAGTTGCTAAGTTCACCATCACATTTTCTTTTGGGGTGAACATAGAAAATCAGGCATAAACACATTTCTCTGTCTCTTGTACTTTGAGAAGCTATGTGATACAACTCACACCAGGTGTATTTAGTTTTGCAGATATCTGGAGTTATACTAAGGTGTTATGGGGACATACAGAGCTGTTTGATTTGTGCCATATCCTTTCTTCCTCATCCTCCCAGTTAGCTTTTAAGGTCTATAGCACCTCTGCAGTTAGACAAGCATCCCTGCTAGCAATTTTAGCCTTTCTATAGAGATTTCCACCTATACTTGCCAACCCTCTTCTATCCCCTATTTTCTCTCTGCTTTTGCTAAGAGCAGGATGTATTGAACATAGTACAGAATCACTTTCAAAATTGGGAGTGAGTGCAGTAATCCCAGATGTGTTCTCTGGTGGAGAGATTGCACCTATAAATCGTGGTTCTAGAAGCTTAAGTCACTTCTGACAAAGGAAGAAGATAGGGAGTTCCTGGTTTAAAAGTTTGCAAAATCCTCTGTGTATCAACAAAACGAAGGGGACAGAGAACCTCAGTGCAGTGGTCTACTATCTACAACTTGTGGAAGATTTTACTTGTAGTGTCATAAAACCGATACACTTTGAGAGGTCAGAAATCCAGAAAGATATATGTCATAGGGTCATTTAAAGATCATCTAAAATTTTTTTCCTGTTCAGATTTAGTCTAGAGGAATGGAAAGGTACTAACTTTAAGAGCCTTTTCTCCTTCCTCCAAACCAAGTCAACCCAAAGCTTCAGAAAAAGTGACCAAGGGGAAAACATTTTGAATAGTCATTATGATATTAAGTTGCTGTTGTGTTTTCATGTTGGAATCCTTTATGCCATAAAAATTGTTAATAGTTGAAAGACAGTTGTGATTCTGTGTTAGCACCGGATCACCTGCTAGTAATCAGTTAACCCAAAGTGGGTATGTGTACAAGATGATACTCCTGTAAAGTAGCCAGAGCTAGGCCAGTTGCTGCTTTTTAAACAGGTTTATGCTGACAGAGAGAAGTTGATATGTAGCACATGATAATTTTCAGAGCAGCATAAATGATAGAGGACTGATTCTAAAATTTTGAGACAAAACTTCCTATCTGAAATAGCAACTCTTGTAGCAGTATTTTTACTTATACTTATTGACCATTAGCATAGCCTCTGTCTACATTGGCATGCACAGTATTTAGAGCAAAGTACACAAATGTTGTACTCTGGCATGTATCAGTAGTTCTGGGTCTAATCCTGTGCTGGTAGCTTGTGTTCTATAAAGCTGTAGGTAAAGTAATGGTGTATTTGAGCCTGTATGTATATGCGCGTATGTATACGCCCACTTTGGCCAAAATTCTTATTGTGCAGAGACCGAATACTGAAGTTTAATATTAGTAGCAGCTGAACAGGCCTTATGTTGACCCTTTGCACAGGGATGAACTTTGCCTAAGCAAAAAAGGATAGTAAAATGTCACAGAAGTGTCGCATATTTTGCCTATATTAACTACATATGGAATGTAGAATCAGAATTTGTTCAGCCTTTTCTCTGAGGAAAAGGAAAGGAAAAGGGACTGAAAGAGTGAAATGAGATTATAAAACAGATATCAGTGCTCAAATGGGAATGTGACCCTTATTCTTTTTGCTAAAGATTTGTGCAAATGTTAAGCAGCAGAAAGGTTTAAAGTGCTCATCTCTGTCATGTACAAGCATAATATTTGATGACTAAAGTGCAGTGAAAGCAAAATAGGCAATGGATATCAGACAGTCAGGATAAAACCCAGTCATAGATCCCAGTGACATGAGACATACAATCGCTTAAGCCAGACAATAAATAAACTTTATGACTGTCTTCTATACATGACACTTGTTATTGCCCTGAATGTCCACAGTGGGTTTGACACTTGCAAATTGATTTGTGTTAAATGACACTTTTTCCCCACAACTTCTATCTTGTCCCTACTATCCACATAAGAGACCTCCATATCCAGATTTAGAAAAATTGATTCCAAATTTATTGTCTTGATTATTTTCTGTGTATTATAATTATATTGTTGGCATGAAAAGAAGATCCATTCAACCAGGAATACCCAACTTGTCATAAAAGCTAAACAGACTTATTAATCTTTTTAGTTATTTTTAAAGCAAGCACCAGAAGGAACTGCAATCGATTCCAAAGGTCAGTTCACATTAAATGAGCTTACAGATTTAGGCATTTTTCTCTTATGCAGTTGGTGCTGGTGAAACAGAAGTCCACACATAAACTTGCACGAGCAGCTTGCATTACTTTTTAGGTATTGATAGGGTGTTCAAGGTGCACAGATTGTTAGACAGATACCAACAGAATGTAAAAAATAGGGAGATTGCAGTGCTCATAAATACGTTCCTAATGTATAGTACTATTGAAATAAACCCCTGCAGACCAATGTTATTACTGTTCAATAAAGACATCTTTGTGAAACAAATAATAAAACAATGCCACTGGCATAAATAATAAAGATTATGTGAACAGATAAAAGATTAGACATGGAGAAGTTGCTGTCAGGTGTTAACATTGCTCATCAGCATGAAAATTCTGTTTTCTCTTAAGAAATCTAAGCAAAGAGCATCCTATAACATCTGGCTTTTTTTGTTTGTTTGTTTCCTCTAACTTGCCTCCTTTCTGCAAATGTGCAATACAAATGACATGGTTTTACACCTGTGGTTAAATGTAACAGGAGTTTTTGGAAAGGTGGAGAAAGCAAATCAAAAACATGATTTAATCCTCTATTAAAAAATACCTGGGCCTGATCTTGCACTTTGTTTCATGTTTCACTTTTTCTAAGTGCCATTTTAGTTATGCATTGCAGGTGCAGATTCCAGGCTTATCCATTGCCATGCATACAGGCAACAGCATCAGTGCTCAAACTCATAAATTTTGGGTAGAAATAGTATAAGCTTCTATCACTCATGCTTAAAAGTAATTGTTTACCAGTAGCAATCCCAGTGGTTGTATGACTTAGTTTTCCAAGCCTTTAAAGGAAGAATAGTTAGTCATTGAACCTTGGATAAAATTCCATCAAAGAGATTACTTTCTCTAGTTAGTGGCTGTATTAATTTTTCAGAATGTTCGTAACTGTGTGACCTATGCCTTCCTCTCTTTCAGCTATGTTTCAGGAAACTGATTAGCTAAACTGTCTGGGATTTTGAGTTGTTAAGTTTCAAGAATTGTGGGAGTATTAGCATTTTTTTCTTGTACTGATATAAATTAGATATTGAACAGAGTTGTCTTCGGAATAATTAGGTTTTTCATATCAAAACTTCAGTGCAATCAGGAATGTCCAGTAACTGGAGACTAGATTCCTTCAGAATAACTTAAGATGCAAACTGTGAGTAGGTTTTGGCCTTTTCTATTTTATTTGTGCTTAGGAGGTGAAAAGAACTTAGTATCTTTTATTGTATGCATTTGGGCATATGAACTGATTTTCGGTGCTGCCATTCATTTTTTACTTGATATTATTAGATAAATATTTAAACCAAATTTTTCTAATGTCAAGCAATAATATCTTGGTTACAAAACTGGTTCACTGCTAGGAAAGGTGTGGGGTTTTTACCTCAGGGTAGCTATCACACGTTAGTTATTCTTAGTAAAAGATCAGACGGAATATGGCATGTTCCTTACACTGCACCATAAATAGATAAGGTCATCTGCAGGTGTGGAGCAGAGTGAAGACAAGGTCTATAACAAGGTCTATAACAAGTTTTGTTGACCAGAGGCACAGCAAAGACAATACACCAAAGTGCAGAGAGCAAAAGGGGGAGAAAACAAAGTAACAGAGATCAGTACTAATACACTTCTGGGAGCAGGTGACAGTGAGAATGATGAAAGTCATGATTTCAATTCATGTTAATTAGCTATCTGTAGGCAGGGGTGGAAGATCAGTAAGCAACCCACCTCTTTCAAAAGATTTATTCTGATGCCCTATATCTTAATACGGGAAAACCTCTTCTGTCTTAAGGACATGAAGAGCACTTTGCTTGAATTAAGTCACTCACTGAGGCAATTACCTCCGGTGCAGGCACATGCTGCAGTGGAGTGGGAGGTTGCTCCCTACAGCAGGGGTTCCTGAACTGGAATACCCCAGGGGAGCACAGAGACCCCCCCGGAGCTGGCAGTTCTTATGAGAGCAGCTGACAAGGCATGTGTGGGACCAGGAGTATTGGCAACCACTCCCCAGTCCCACAAAAGGCAGTCCTAGGGAGTGTGAGGGACCAGGAACACTGTGACCTGGGTGGGCATCCAGGACCTGCTGTGCAGGGCACCTCTTTGATAGAGACATTCCACTAACCAAGTGGAAAGAATTGAAATTCCCACAACCCAGCAACCAGGCACTTTTCTGTGACCATCTGCACAAGTCAAGGACACTCATCCTTCCTGCCTCTTAGGGGAGGATGGTGGGCACTTGTTTGAGAGCAAAGGCTACAGCTGGGGTTCTACACCAACTACCCTGGTGGTGGCTGATCCCTCCAGACAGAGCTACTGAAGGAGCTCTGCAGTGCTGATCTCAGACATCAGAAAGTGCCGAGTTCCTTCTTTCGGCTCAGGGATAGGCAGCAGAAAAAAGAAATCTTTGTGATGTTTAAACTGGTTGCAAGACTGTAGGGACTGCAGACAGTGATTCAGGATTTTGATGTACCTGCAATTGGAGGCTGCATTCTTGCACAAAAGATGATGGTAATTATTTTTATTAAAGCTTCTACTAGTAGTTCAATTGAGAGATGTTGAGCTGAGCACATTATCTTTTTGGTCTTACTATCTGCAAGCAGAAACATAGAGTAAAGCAGCAGTATAGTGTTGCACTATATAGCAGCATCAGACTCTTTAAACTCAGGACCTTTAGCTCTTATGTCCCTGCTTGAGGGAAAACCAACCATATTCTAACCTCAGCAACAACTTTTACAAATTTTTCTTTTCCTTTTTGGCAGAAGTTCTCAAACAAAGCTCACAGCTTCACCTAATTCTGCCTTTCAGAATCTTACTTTTAAAAAACATGTTATTTTTGCTTGTTTCTTAATTTCCACAAAGACAGCATTTGTAAATAGTGTTACTCATTGTTGATTCTTGTCACTAAAGAAAGAAAGGATTGGAGGATCCATTAGAAGAAAAGGCTTTTGCAGCCCTAAGTACAGGAGTTGTCCTGAGGGCAGTTCAACACTTAGACCATGCAGGCACCAAACTCTAAAAATATTAAATAATACTAAAACTTAATCTTTCATTTAAAATATATAAATCCCTTCTCTTTACTCCTAGTTGTTGATGAAAACTTTATAAATATCACTTAACTGTGCAGTGGCAAAATCTCCTTGTGTTTTTAAGGGAACATGATGACAAAAGAGTTGCTGAGAGGTCTGAGTTGCTTCCTGCATCTGTGATTGCAGGCCACCGAGCCCTATGCTCAGCTGAATTTTTATAGCAGTCAGAAATCAGATGTGTGTTAGTTTCTGCTCCAATTAAATCAGGAAGCAATGCTCCAAGAACTATGTGCAAGGAAGGTGTGATTTTTATGTACTTACTACTTCACTTTGCTTTAAACCTGGCTCAGATTTGTTTTTGACATGAGGTGCAAGCCATGGTGCAGACCAGAATTGCAATCTCTGAAAAGTAGACAAGAGCATGGTCCCATTATCTTACAAAGGCTCATATTCTGCCAGATTATCTTCCAAGAAACAGGGTATGTTAACCTGGAAATGGGGTGAGTGAGACAGCATTCTAATACAGTTGTCTCTTTTTTTCTGGTATTAAAACTGTGTTTTAGTACCTTTTAATGACTGTGTCTACAGCATTATATACTTGGTACAATCATATATATATTTATATATATATAATATGTATTTGGTACAATCATATAGAAGCTTTACTTTCAGGCCTGCTCTTCTATCCAAGACATTGTGAGATTCACATATAGCTCATCCTTTTTAGCCTGTGCTGCTTGCTGCATGTTCTATACAGGTGAATGATTGGATTTGCCAATCTAAATGATGCTCGTTTCTTCTCTATCCTGTGAAAAGACTACAGATCAAAAGGCACATACTCTGCCAGACCTTTAGGGAAGCTTCTGTAGTGTTTAATAGTAGAAAATGGGGGGGGGGGGGGAAAGGAAAAAAACCTAACTTGGATGAGCACACACTATGGGGATTAGAGATAGATCAGTATCTGAAGAAATGTATTAATTCTTCCTATCAGAGATAATGGTTCTGCAACCAGAAGAGCTCTCCTTTGACATCAGAGAAATTCCCAACAACTGGGTTAGGCTTTAAATGGCTAAATTTAAATTAATTGTGTCTTGGCTTAGATGACCAACTTATTGCAGCTCTAGGTAGACACTTTCTTTCAAATGCCGGATTTGGAAATCAAGACTTGGGGTTCTGTGAGATAATCTTGAAATCATTTTTCTCAGTTAATATTAAACACAGGTCATCCTAAATTAGCCTTCTGAATCTACTCCCATATACCACTTCAGACCTATTTCTTTTTTGTTGTTGTTGTTCCTACAGCATGTTCTTATTTCTCCACTCACGGGGCACATGTTATGAAGTTTTTGCTACATGTTGTACTGGCTCTACTAGGAAACAGGATTTACACAGATGCTATTTACTGCCCACTAGTGTACACACACACACACGTATTTGAAAACTAATAGTCAAAGTTTCTGAGCTGCAATGCATGAAATCTTAAAATTGTTGGCAAATTATCTGCATAGAATTGGGTGAAAGGCAGTTGAATTTCTTCTTTCACAAATCCTTTTCTGTGCTGCATATCTTACTTAACTGGTAAGCATTTAACCAGGATGGCTGTCTTATTGGGACATCTCCCAGGAAACCAATTTAGCCTAATGATAGTGAATGACAATGACTGCTGTTTAATTGGGACATTATTAGCCAAAATTCAACTTCTGTGAAAAGTAGTTGGCTGGTGCAGTGAGGTTAAGTAGTGTTTAACCAGGTGTTAAATAGACCTACAGGCCCAAGCTCTCCTCTCTGAAGAGGAAGAAGCTGGATTTATTTAATAAATTACAAAACTTGAAGTGGATATTAGTTCTACTTGTCATGCTGTTGGTATAGGACAGCATAATGCACATGTTCATTTTTAAAAAGCAGATTTGAAGTGAGCCAAAAGTACCTCTACAGGAGAACCTGCAGCCTGAAAATGGCATGCACTGCACAGCAGTTTTGAGTGGTCTGTATTTTTTGACTCTCCCTCAGTGGCTCTGGGCTTTGTGCCAGTACATTCTTTGTACTCTGGGGAAGGTGCATCTGAGAACTCGTAACAAGCGATGTTGTCCCAGCATGGCTGAATAAAGATCCACATTGGTTCTGTATTTGAAGGAGGGACACAAGGATTGAAAGATAATTGCAGACTGCAATTGGGTGATTCAGCTGGTGGCACTGCCCAAAACAGGTGTTCGAGTGGCTGGTAGCAGCATGACAGGAACAGGGTAGAGCCCTGAGACAGGGTGCAAATTTAGTTTGGGATTTAGTGGTTATTAATCGTAAGTGCAGAAGATCTAAATGAAGTGTACTGTTCTCTGGTTGAACATATTACATGTTAGTTTAACTCTTTAAAATATTTGGGAGTCCTCTATCTTATCTCCAGTGGCTGTCATCACATAAAATGGGCCTGTGCTTGAAGTTCTTTGATGTCTACCTCAATTAATGTCGGCTTAACCATTCTGTTTACCTGTTTTTCAGCCATAATATTTTAACACTACAATTCTCACCTTTCACTTTCTTTTCCACTTGAATTCCTATGCTATCCCCACAATGGAGCAATAAAGGCACATTCCTTTTGCTTCATTTATATTTAGGCCCTGAGGTCATTAATTCTTAAATTCAGTTTCAGAAGCATTTCTTATTTAAGCATTAACATTGGATCATACTCACATTTCTGCCCCATTTAATCGAACACTTTTAATAAGAAAATGGTGTCATTAGCAGAGCATTTGTTTCTTCCCTTCTTCCTCTGCTGCTGCTTGGGATACAGGGACCCTCTCCTAGTGCTATGTCACTGTGGTTTAGGTGTGCAGTCCACTTGCACACCTCAAGTCTGTTCCCCTGGGGAAGGGTGCCTGGCCCCCTTGTGACCCTCCCTGCTGCAGGAGGGCTTCACAGGGCAAGAAACATGGGGAAAACATGCCAGGGGTTGCTCACCATGGCAGTCACACAACATGACATGTCTATGATGCTCTGTTACCAGAGTGTGGGGTGCCACGAGGTCCTTTGTACCCAGGTGTTCTGTAGAGCTCTCTGCAACGGGAATCTGTTTTGGGATTATCCACAACTTCAAAATAGTAGACTGTAATACAGCAGGTCTTCTCCAGTCCTGTATTTATATAAAAGTTCAGCCAAGTTCTACAGTGGCTAAGAAATGTATGGAGTCCATGGTCTAAACTCACTTTTTTTCCCTCTGGAGGAGCTTTGGTGCAGCTTTTCCCTATCAGCAAGCCACCTATATTTGCAAGAAATGGTGACTCTTTTACTGTTACTTTGCTTTCAGAAATTGAATCTTGGAAACAGGATGACTCTGTCATCCTGTTAATTAACTTCATGCATACACTTTCCAGAAAATATAATAGAATATAGTTAACAGAGAAAGATATTCCAACACACAGTTCCATTGTTCAAGAAAAATTTCTTCTGGTGAAGTTTATTTTCAAAATCTCTCTTCCTAGAATACTGTGAAAAGGTGACATAGGCTTTTTTCTATAGCAAACCCACAAAGTTTCAAGCTAAAAAGGCTTTTCTGGTGTTTGTTTAAATACAAAATAAAGGAAAACACACCACCTGTACAAAGCTAACTTATGAAGTCTGGAACGTACAAAAACTGTATCTGTGTCAACTTCCACACCAGCTAACCACTTGATTTTAACAAAAACCCAGATGAAGCCCCATTTCCGATTGTTTGAGAAAGTAACCCTAATTACAGGGTTCCTACACGTGTTTCAGTTAATGCAGAGCTGAGCTTGCAAGCTTTGTTGATTTTTGATTCGTACTGTTCTCTAATGGTAAGTCTAATTTGGTCCTGCTTTGTGCATTGTCTGTCAGAACAGTTGTTTTCTAATTTAGATGTCCTTTTTTTTTTTTTTTGCCATTTACTTTCTGGAATAACAACATTACCATTGAAATAAAATAATACTTGAAGTGTAAATTGATAAGGATCTGCTCCTGAAATACTTGTTATAACCCAAGACTCTATCTGAGTAAAGAGCGCAGAAATGTCAAGCTCTGTCCACAATGGTTAGATAGAATGCTTAAATGTAAGAGCAAGTCTCAGGATAATTCATGATTTTTATATATAACTTTAGTATTTGAGCTGTGTGTGTTTGCACACAAGGATGGTTATACAAGTCCTAAAGTTCTGATTGTGCTTCTCTACTGTTACAATTCTTTCATTTTTTTGTAAATTAAAGTTTTATCAGGCTAGCATCAGACTGAAAGATTTACTTACTCAGGACCTTCTCCTGAGCAGTAGGGGAGATGAGTATTGCTTATATGATGTCCAGTGCAAAGGTGGATGACAATATCATCAGGGAAGAACTAGATGAACTTGGCGCTTGTAATAATGGCAGTAAAATTGTAGTTCAGTTATATAAAATTCAAATTCATGCCCTTTGAAGTAACAACAGGGATTTCTGCACTGTGTGAAGATCATCAACTGGAAATGGCTGAGGGAGGAGAGAACTTTGTGTACTTCTTCAGAGAATGAGGCACTAATGACAGATAAGTGTGATCATTCAGGATGCATCAAAATATGGGTTTTTTTCTCAAGGGATAAAAGGAAATGTTAATGCTGCTGAGCAAAATACTGTAGTGACATTCCTCAGAAAAGCTGGTTGCAATTCTGGTTACCCAGAATCATTTCAGAAGATGAGTTCAAATGGGAACAGATAAAGGAAAGGTCTAGTAGTATGAATTGGGTGAAAAAGAAACTAAAAATGTGCAACCCTTAGACCTCTGATACACTTGTAGAGCTTTTTCAGCTATTGTTTTGCTCTGCTGGGAAGAAAAAAGCTATTTAAATTCAGAACAAATGAGTGTTCTGGTAAAGGATAAACGTTTGGCTGAGAAGTAACTTCAGAGGTTCTCCAGCAGCTTTCCAGTAATTGCAATGGAGGTCTGCAAACTAATGGGTTTAAAAGTATTGCTGGATCGGTTTGTGAGTATAGTAAGGTAAGGTGGCTGTAGTCATGAAGACAAGGTGATATGAGAATCAGGGGATGCTTCAGCAGGAATGGGTTTTTGACAAGTCCCAATGTCCTCAAGGTTGGTAACTTCATGGGGAAAAGGATCTAATCATCCACATACCTTTGTTCTCCTCCAGCTGGGTGCCTCAGCGCAGAAGTGGCATCCTGAAAGCCACCAGTCACTGAAAAAAACAATCCCATCCTGTTCTCCAGCTGTTCCCCTTGAGCTTGTGTAGAGGCTTGTGTGGTCCCACAATAAGCTCCATTTAAGGTGTTAAGCTGGAAGGCAGCTAAACCTGTAAAATATTCTCTGTGTGAATGATTGGCATACACGAATCCTCTCAAAATGGAGAGACATTAATGTTGTTAATGCAGAGGGGATACATGTTACAGTACCTAGTGAAGAGAGAGACAGGCTGGAGCCATTAGGCCAAAACAGCATTTTCAGTATAAAAGATGCTCTTAATGGCATTGTACAAGCTTGCTAGGAAAAGATTGAGCTGAAGTACCTCTGCCTCTTTCCACCCACAACCCTCCCCCCACCCACTTTCCCCATTCACACATTTTTCTAATAGTAGCAACTGAAGCTCAAAATTTAAGGATAGAACTCAAAGCTGTTAGTGCTGGCCCAGGAGAGGAACATGGTTTATAACATGCTCCTGCCATTAATGTGTGTTTGTGGCTATGACACTCACAGCAGGTGGCCGTGGTGAATCTGACTGGAGTATTCTATGCAAAAAATAATTTTTAACGAATTCTGATTCTTTAAGTATTGTAGAGTGATTTTTTGCTTTCTTACCTATTATATTAAATTTAGGTTGTTTATCTGCAATTGTGATCACACCAAGTGAGGTGTTGGATTAGATTTTATGAATTCTGATACACAGCATTTACTGGTTGAGCAGAAGTGCCAGTAATGTAACTTGCAAGAACAGCAATAAATAAATCTTTCAAAACATACCCATGTATTAGGAAATGTGTGCCAGGTTCTGAGCAAGAGATGCAAGCTGTGGGGTTGACCATAAAAGGCACTGAATTCCTCCTGAGAGGCAATCATTTAGCAATTCTCAGGAGAATATTGGCAACTTATGGGAGTGCAGTTAGAGACAAGGGGAGAAATAGAAACATCATTTGGTGGTCAATAATAATGGTGTTTATTCATAATTACAGGAAGATCTAGAAATCAACAAAGTAAGAAAACAGATGAGCAGGCAGGCTAAATGGAAGGAACTAATCCAGCAACTATTTATTGAGCTATGAGCGTGACAAATTAAGGGCTTGGAAAAGCACAAATTAGTTTGGCTTCGGGGTGGTGTTACACAATGGTTGAGGTTTAACCTAAAAACTATTCTCAAATACTTATTTTTTTTTATGCTTAGCTCTTTTTATCCCAAGTATGATTAGATGTATAAAAAATATGTATATTCTATGTAATTATATAAAGTTATATAGAGATATATATGTGTCTAAATTACATAATAACAAGAGAACTACATACTTATAGGCATAGTTGTGTGTGCTGGGATCTGCTTTAGACCTGAGGGCAGTTAGAGAAATCTCCCTAGAGCTGTTTCTCTGTTCAGGATTGCCCTTGCTCAGGTATTTTCTTGCCATGTTTCCATATTTTCACTGTTGTGGGATCCATAGTAATGTACCTGTAGCTAGGACAGGGTCCACTGATGCCTTCTCCATAACTTTCATCCACTTTCTAGCAAGACCTCCTGTCTCAGGAGGAGGAAATAGCAAAGGTTTGCAGTATCGAAGTACACATCTGTATCACTTCAAATTGAGCCATTTAGGGGAAAAGCTGTGAACTGGGATCAAGTGCTAAATGGAGACATGTACATGGAGACTATACAGCTATATTATAATTTTTCCAAACTGTTCCAGTATATGTATAATATTGTAGTAGTTATAGAAAGACCAAGACAGAAATCCATAAAATTACAGGCTTAGATACACTTGTTTTTTTCCTATTGAATGATAAAGTTCAGGAACTTACAGTAATATGTTTATTGTGCAGTATAAGAGTTGGTGCAGCGATAAGTACCCCTAAATTTGTTGGACTTTTATTAAGTCAAATATAATGAAAAACTCAAGGCAGGTAATTAATGCAGTGTCACCTTGATAAATTTTCCTGTTTCCTTTTAATAATAGCAGTGCTGGATGTGGGTATTTTTTCAGAGGTGGGAACATGGTCAGCTTTATTTAAAGTACAGTTAACAGTATGACATACTGCAGAGGTTTAACCTCAGCTGGAAACTAAGCACCACACAGCTCACTTAATCCCCCCACATCAGGAAGGGGAAGAGAATTGAAAGGGTAAAAGTGTGAAAATTCCTAGGTTGAGATAAAGACAGTTTAATGGGTGAAGTCACATGTAAGCAAAGGAGAACAAGGAATTTGTGGAGATGATTTTACATCTATGACTGCACCCACATGCTTCAGTTGCAAGTCATCCCTCCAATACCTGACTCCTCCATACCAAGTATTTTGAGCATCTTACATCAGAAAATGCATCTTGCATTTTGTGATGCAGACTTATCCTACGCACTGGTCAAGTTAAATTTCTATTTTTTTTCCTTGCCCTTGACAATCTCAGTTTTGTGTCACCTTATCTTTTAAAGATTTTTTTCAAGCGAAATAATTCAGTATAGCAGTCATCTTTACCTAGAAAACAAGTCACTATTGAAATCAGATTTACATCAACTTGTCAAGTATCTCGTATGTCCCAAAATGGATATTATTTGAAGTAAGAAATGTTACAAAATGTGTTGTTGCTCTCTAAGATGAAAATATGGTGGCTCTACAGGGAGGCAAGGGGGAAGATATAGCTGCCTGCCCTAAAGGAGAAAGTAGGGGAGAGAAAGCAAAAGCAATTTCTCAAATGTATCCATCACCTACTAGCAATAAATGCTACCTTAAAAAAAACGGAAATTACTAAGGGAGAGTAATTTGTCTAAATATATTGATTAGGGAGTTTGGAAAGAATAGTGGAAGAGGGAGGGGAAAACCTGTGTCACTTTTAAGAAGAGAGTAAATTGATGAATGTAAGGCTTTGAGATGAAAGTTGAGAATTGAAAGTGAGCTACTGAATCTAACATGGGCTTGGTGTCTCATCTTAAAACATAATACATATAGAATTACAAGACAGTGGAAATTCTGATAGCAGGCATGTCTATCCCCTTGCAACGAGTACATTTTGCCTGCCTGCCTTTCTCTTTATGAAGATTTTGGCATCACTGAGGTTACTTCTCACATTTGTTTTCTCTCTGTCACTGCAACAAATGTATTCTAATATTTTTTTCTTTCTCTGTTATATATAACTCATTCTCCACTTATTTGAGGGAGGAGCTTTTCTCTTGAAGGGCTAACATCTTATTTTGAAAGAGGCATTTCTTATCATGCTTCAGTTAGTTGACTTTTCCCATATTGCTTGCAGTTCATCTGATTGTGGTATTTTGCAAACTGCTTTATATGGCTTCTTCTATAGTATATTGAAAATTATTATCACTTACACAAAAGCATATTATGAATTCAAAGGCAGGTGCACAGTTTATGCAAAGCAGTTACATAATTTCTTTGAAATGTGGCACCTGAATTTGGCATTATGAATGAGATTGACAGTCAGTGGTAAACTGAGTTGGAAGGAGTTCATTGTTTTGCAGTGAATTTTAAAGACAAACTGAAAATGCTTATATGTCTAATTATGGAAAATAATGAAATTACATATAAAGCTACAGTTTCTCATGTTCTCAACTGCAATAAAAGAAATGTTTTCCTATGCTGTATAATGTGTGGAACTTACATCTGTGAATCTCAATCCACTTGCAAAGGAGATTGAGTTCAAGTATACTGCTCTCCAGCTGTGCAGAAAGCCTGAATACACTCAGTTTGTGCTAGCATGAGTCTTTGCTTTCTAGGAAAGATCTTAACCATTCCCCCAAAACATTGGGACCCTTTTCAAAGGAAAATGAAGTGTATAGTACAGTTGATAGTGCTGGAAAATGGATTTGCCCATGAAGTTTCTGTTGTCCAAGTGTGGTACCTCTGTTGCAAAAATGGGTAATAGGGGCAATTAACCATTTAATGGCATAGAAATGCTCGGCAGACAGGGAAACCAAAGCAACCCTGCAGAACCTTCTGATAACAAACAACTCTTGAGAGATCCCGAGTTCCGGCTTACTAGTGTCATAAATGTGGCTTCTGGTTTAGCCTTAGCCCCCCTGCCCCTTCACCATCAAGAATAAAAATCTAGGGAATTACTTTCCCATCGGGACAACGTGATAAGATACTGCCATCTACAGGTCACACATCTCCTCTTGAACTTGTACCATGCACAAAAATATCTTTGGAATTTCTACTCAATATAACCCCAGTATTTCAGACTTCGTTCTGAATTCCAAGTATACTTGTTAAACCGAGTCCATGGGAAACACATGCAGCTGCAGGATATGTAGCAAAATTCCTGTTGTGTTTGAGCAGTGTCTGGATACAGGTATTTTGGAAGGCTCTGAGAATTTAAGCTCATGTCTGAAAATATTTATGCACGTGCCCTGAAAAGTACCTCTGAATTCTGGAGGGTTGGTCGTGAACAGAAAAGCTAATTGTTTATTCAGTATGTACTCACTGAGGCCTGAGGTTGTTACAGACTTCTGTGATCCACTACTTCCCTCCCCACTCCCTTGCCCTCCTCACCATATTAAGATCTTATGGCAAAAAAGCAGAATTATGATGCATTATTTGACTGTTAAGCCTTGAATTTGACCAAAATGTTTTAATAATACCTTAAAGATAACCACCATATTCAATGCTTCTATGATTTTAATCAGTTGGATGATCAAAAAAATCAGTGTGCTAGAAGAACAATACTACTGAAGTTAGCATTAGCCTAAAGATTTTTAAACCAATTTATTATCATTTCTATGGCTTTTCAAATGTCCTCAGTTTTAAAGTACTGGTTCACTCAAAGGATTTGAGGAAAGATTTGAAGCCATTAACTCTATATCAGACTTTGTTTCAGGCTTAATTGATTGTTAAGGGATATTATAGAATAGTCATGCTCCAGGAAGTAATGTGCTAGAAATAATCCTCCCTGAAGAATTCTATGGTTTGATGTATACTGCTGAAGCAGGAAATTGTGACCTTTTATTAAAAAGATAAAAAGGTTGAAAAATAAGTTTAACTTGTGTTGTTGATTTTGGAAGCGGAGTCAAGTATCAGGAGAAACTGTTTGTGGACTTGTATCTCAACTGCAGAACAACTTCTTGATTAGCTATTATTGGAGTTGTTACAGTAAATCAGAGAAGGAGGTCTGTACACTATCTGAGTAGTGAAGGGGGTGAGATATGGAGGGTATTGGTGTCCCAGTTCAAGAAAGCATTTAAATTATTACCAACAAGTAGGTCCTTAGGTCTGACTTTACCAAAACGTGTTTCTGAACTGCAACATGCTTGGAAAATACCCTTCTCTGTGTGTGTAAAGCTACTGGAGTAGTATGCAGAGCATCATAAACATTTGGCAATGAATGTCTTACTACATTATACCATCTTGCCTTTCATGAACACTGCGTGCCATTGAAATGTCACCACTGAAAAATAATTAAAAAAAAACTAAACAGTTTTTACCTCTGATTTTCACAGATCTTTATCTTCAAAGCTATGTTACTTTGTGCCTTTGAATATAGCTTTTGAGGGAAAGATGGCTAAAATCTGCAGGTAAAAACATTTTAAGATTGAAAGAATCCATCATGTGCATGCATGTTGGACACTTCTAGAATTTTGGTACCTTGTAATCTATCTTGAAAATAATTGGTGGGTTTTAGAGGTACCAAATACCTGTTTCCAGCCTTAGTTGCTCATGATATGTTATTTTGAAATACTTGATACCAAAGGGGGCCTCCTTGCTTGATAAAGGTTATTTTAGTGAAATTGCACAGTTGAGAAGGCAGCTGGAGGGGGCATTTTTCTCTTCAGTTATTTTTAAATAAGTTGTATGTTTGTTGGGAGCTGAACAGGGAATGTGACTGTGTTGGATAAAGGAGCAGCAAAATGGGAATGTTGATCTGTCCAGTCTTCCCTATGACTCTTCACTTAGTTTTGTCCCCTAACTACACATGTAGCTGTGGACATTTTTAGTTCCCATTTAAAATGCTAATCTCTATTTTTATTTTCCCTTAACCATCTCTTCTCTCTCTTATCCTGTCTTTTTCTCTTTTTATGATTTTCTTCATGGTAATGGTCAGTCTTTATATGCCTTTTCATTTCAAATAGCTTAGGAGTTCTTGGAAAAAGTTAACTTGATGTCAGAGGTTTTCTTGACACCTTGAGCAGAAACAATGTTACCTTTTGCCTCATTGGATTTTTATACTGTTTCATCACTAGTAGTTTGAAATCTGAACCTTGCTACACACAGGGCTACTGGAAGAAGCTCATTGTTTGTGATTTCAGCATCTTCCATGTCCAGTAGAAATACAGATTATTTTTTGGGGAACTCATGTAGCCAGTTATGGTTTACATTTAGCCAACAACTTTCATCATCTGGAATTGTTATGCTTTTTCAGATCTGTTAAATTATCTGAATTAATTGCTGTGAGAAGTCCATGACATTGAGTTCAATGCTTGTCATCAGATTTGGAAACTGGTGAAGTCCTGGCCTCCTGAACTCTGCTGAAACAGGTTTGTCCCCAGGCAGCAACAGGCATATGGTTGACAAGGTGCAGACAAGGGAGGGTGAGTCCCTGCAGAGGTACAACAGAGAGGAGCAGAGCTGTGTATGGTGGAAGGAGAGACTAGAAGAAGGCAGGTTACCTGATATACTGGTAAGTAGAGAAGGGAGAGACAGTCTGAAAAGGTAGAGAAGAGAGCTGAAGAAATGAGGATTTGAGAAGGGGTACAAGGAGGGGTAGGCATGTTTGAGGGAGAAGGTGATGTCTCCTGGGAAGAGATCTCACTAAAATGGATTACTGAGTGCTGATCCAGCATGTTACACACGCTCTTAACTTCAAACATATGAAGTCAATGCACTTAGAGTAAGTGCATTTTAGGTATCTTATCAAATCAGAGGCTGAGTGTGCAATTCCATGTTTAATTTAGCCCTTACATACATTTAACTCTTCAGTGGGATTTCTGTGAGCTTTATCTTTTAGAAAGTTTGCAGAAACATGTATGTTCTTGTATGAGAGAAAATTCATTCAAAGTAACTTCATTGGCAGCAATAATGTATGGCATACTTCTTTGTGGAGTTGTGCCTTTATCTTTTGGTAATCAGAGTAACAAACAAGTGATTTAAGCTTTCTCCAGAATACCTGCACCATTTTGATTTGTGCTGATACAGGATCTGGTCCAAAGCCTGGTGAGGCTAGAGAAAAGGCTTGTTACTTTCACAGCTGTAATGTACCCAGAGGCCCAAATGACAAAGGAGAGCTTTTCAATACCTGAAGTGAGAGGTACATTATGCAGCTTTAGCACTGGAGTGTCATAAAACTTCAAGAACCCCCCTCTTCTTTTTTTTTTTTTTTTTTTTCAAATTAGAACTGTTTTTATTGCAATTATAGGTTTGTAAAAATACAATTATTCCTTCCACTCTTAAAGGGAGAGGTTAACACTTTCTGAAGTTAACAAGATCACTATGCTAATTATTCCCATCATTATTTCCATTTATAAATGCCTACATCTCTTTATTGCTGCTGCTACTGTTGTCTCCAGGGTCATTTTCAGGACCATATTCAGTCTAAAGATGTGTTATTGAAATGCATATGAAGCAGGCCTGTTCTAACAATGTATTATGCCAGAAGGACAGAACTGGATCCAGTTAAATTTCTTCCCCAAACTTATTACACTTCTTAAATGACATTTCCAGATTACTACTATCAAAAGTCAAAGGAGAATTTCCAAGTCAGAAATTGGAGCTAAATACTCAAATCTAGGAACTTTCAAGAATTTACATCCATTAGTCTTACTTACATGATCCTACCCGTTGTTGGTGGGATTGGCAGCACTGGACACAGAGCTTGAAGCTGCGAATTGTCGGTATGGTTCAAGGAATTCAGGAAGCCCAACACGGACAACCTAGAAGGCTTGAAGCTGCCCTACAAAGTTAGTATGGAGCTTCAGAAATCAGTAGACTGATTTCCAAAGATGCTGAGCATGGTGCATTTTCCATATTCATCATGGAAGAAAAAGCACCTTATGAACAAACACTCAAGATTTGGAGCAGTGCTCTGCAGAGGTAAAACTAAAGATGCAGAAGAAAGATATAGTGAGCTGTACAGGACCCTTCAAATGCCACTGCGAGTAGTAGCTCTGTCATGGTTCCATGCCAAACTTAAATTATGTGTAATATTTTTAGCAATGAAGACAAGTTTTTCTAATTTTTGTTTTTAATCTGGGATACCTCAATCCAGTGGCAAGTATAAAGGGTAAAAAATCAGAAGCAAACTTTACTTTTTATGTGATTTAGTGGAAAAAAAAAAAAAAGCTGGACTTCGGGATGGGCACAAAGTTTTCAGGTCAATTTCTAAGTGTTTTGTGATCTGAGGTCAATAGCAACTTTGTGATTAAAAGGTGGTTTAAAAAAAACAACCAACACTTTAAGTCTCAAACTCTTTTAATGTTCTGCATGTTGATTGACCCCATAAAAGCTTTCATTTTCTTGCATGTGTATAGGCCTCAAAAATTGGACCTAAGTCTATTTTTCTTCACCCTATTCTTTTATACAGCCTCAACACCCGTAAAGCAGCTTTTTCAAAAGGCCAGTATTACTCATTTCTCTTTCCAGATGATAATTACTGGAGTTGTTAAGGGTGAGCATGACCTGTGTGGTCTGTTGAGACTCTCAGGGAGATGAGGAATGTACAGTGCAGCAGGAGCCCCAGTTATGTGATTGCTGCCTTCATCACAGTGCCTGCCCAGTTCAAGCATCAGCTGACTCGTTTGCTCCCTGCCTAAATTGGAGCTGCTTCAGCAGTTGCAGTTTGTATTCCAGAAGTCTCACTTTCACCTCTATATGCCAAGATCTGTAGGTGACTGCTGCAGGAGTTTGAAGGTGTTTCAGCTGTTCTTAGCCAGTTGTTTTGCTTATTTCCTGTTCTTGCAAAATAATTTTCTACATGTATCAGACAAATGCAGAGTCTTTCCTGTACTGGAAGGGCTGGATTCAGGCTTGATCACTGACACCAGTCACACTGTGCAGGTGTTTGTTACCTGCATCTTTATGGGAAAGTTCCTTCTTGTCATATTCAGAAAATGCGTCTCTGAAGTCAATGACTGTCGCTTTTTCTTTCATTCCTGGTTTCTCTGTTTTTCTCTTCTGTTGCAAATATTTCAGTATATCCTGTCAAAATAACAACTTACTTTGAGACACATTGTTCTCACAAAAACTTCCATCCTAGAGAGTTGGTGGCTGCTGTGTGCTGACTGTTAAGTATTACCCACTAACTGAGCTAACCCTTATTGTAGAGTCACAATACCTATATTTGTAAACCAGCTGCAACAGGTAGCCCTGATATATTTTCTTTAATAAGATTTCATCATGTTTCTATGAGCAACTGAAATAAATTGCTTTTAAAAAAGTACCATACCACATTAAATGGGGTTATGTGCAGTTATCTTCTGTCATGTGATATAATTCACAGTCTTACAAAATGCAGGCTGGAAAACCAACCTAAACTTTTTTTTTTCTTTCCTAGCCTTTGAAATAGCAATTTAAACAGATTATATAGCCATTTAAAACAGTAGTCTGGTACAGATTTTTTCCTTCTCTAAGCCTGATTTTGCCATCTTTATTAATATCAGGAAAGTATGCTAACTTAGAAGAAGTTCAGTGAATTTTATATAAGCTGTATTTTATGAGGATACCTTAATCTTTCTTGGCTTATAAAAGATTGTGTGTATGTGGTATAAAATATATTTTAATAAGAAGTTTGATGAGATCCTTTAGCAAATATCAAAAGTGAATTATTGAATAAATGGTATTGATAAGGCTATTCTATAGACACACAAAATTAGCATAAGTTGTCTCCATTTTTATTTGTTATATATTATAATTGTCTCATTGAATTGTCAATACTGTGTTCAACAGAAGATTAAATGTAAATGTTTTTCTACTTTCAATTTTTTAAGATATAAAAATCTCTCTCTCAATGCTTGACCTGTGGAACCACAGGAAATACTCCAGAACGAAGGATGCTCAGTCTTTTTTTTTTTTTTTTTTTTTTTTACCTTCTGTCATCTCCAAAAGCAGCAGGTTTTTGGCCTAGTGATTTGACACTTGGTTTTGAAGGAAAAGCCACTAGGTTTAAAATTCTATTCCAAAGGGGTTAGACAAAGCTAGATTTGCAGACTGTCATCTTGTAATATTTTAATAATATTTTTTTGTCAATACAATAGCTGATATAAGAGAGTTTGTTTGGTTTTTTCTTAAATATGCCTGTAGTGCATTTCAGCATACAACATGACTGTTTTGTCTGTTACTGATCTCAAGCACAAAGTCTAGGTCAGAATTATAACGCATCAGTCTAGAAGAGTTTGTCACTAGTATTGCTGCTTATGCTAGAAATAGTGTCACCTTTCCTCTCCCTGAACGGAGCCCTGCAGAGGGACAGTTGACTTTTGGCAGGCTCTAGTGTTGCTGGCTTCAGGAAACCTGATTGGGCTTATGAACAATTCACAAATCATAAAATACAGTGTACTGCAATGAATGTTCTAGTTAGAACATTCTATGCAGAAGTTCTTGAAAATGTCCATAGTTCAAAACAAAATTGTAAGAAATCTGTTTTCAAGGTTTTTTTAGCAGCTTAGTTTTGATACTGAAAGCACTGACATCTTGGATGTCTCTTGTCTTGAATTGGTCTAAAACCAGTTAATCTGCTAGTGCCAATAAGTGTGTTCAAAGGGTTAAAAATATAAGGAAAGTAGACACCCAACAGAAAGTAGGTAGTAGAAAGTTTACCCCACCTGTAGAAACATAAGAAAACTATTTTTGCTCCTGGTTGACCCACTGTGAAATATCAACAAAGTGCTTGGAGATCCAGAGCCCAATAACTTTAATGAAAACAGAACCATGAAA
This sequence comes from Manacus vitellinus, assembly GCF_001715985.3. Classification (NCBI taxonomy): domain Eukaryota; kingdom Metazoa; phylum Chordata; class Aves; order Passeriformes; family Pipridae; genus Manacus; species Manacus vitellinus. The sequence continues at coordinate 1,134,888 of NW_021940660.1, forward strand.
TGTGATTTCAAATAAAGCTTTCAAATGAGGATAAACCACTCTTAATACATGTGGCTTAATAGAATGTAATTGTTTTAATCAGTGTTTGACATACACCATCATTAACTGTAGAGATAATTTCTACCTAGTTTAATAGGATATTAATCCCACAGCTATGCAGCACTGTGTGGAAACTGCATGGTATCCAAAGAGTAGTGTCATTTTTTTCTCCTTTCCCCAAAAGCCTTATTATGGAGAGAGAATTTTCGAATAGCTACTGATATAAGAAGTTGCTTTTATTTTATGTGTAGGAGTTTAAGCTGATGTACCACAATGCTTCAGCAGTGCTCACATTTGCAAAAACAGACTGTCCTTCAGACATCTGAGGCCCATTCAGAGGCATTTTTCTTTGCTGTTTCACTAACAGAAATCACTGAAGGACACAAATCTATCTACTTTCCCTTGTACACAGAAAAAGCCTCCCAGGCAGAGGTTTCAGTTCAGCACATTCATTACCTTTTAATTGCTTCTAAATTGCATTGTGACCTGCTGCATCAATAGCTAAATCTAACAGAAACTAGCACGATCTGGGCATATGTGTTGTTAGAAGCTTAACTGGCAGTTGTTTTGCTGCTGGAATGCATAAAGGACATGAAGGACAATGTCTTTAAATATCAGCTTGTTTGTACACCAGAAATGTTCTTTTGGGCAGTGAGCAGCATAGAACCTTCTATATCACTATCAGATGTGAATATTTGTATTAAGTTTTTCTTCTCACTGACTAAATGTTAAACTTTCAATGTCAGGTGTGGTATGTAAGAGCTTCCATGGAAAGTGTGCTTGCATGCAAAGTAACAACTGAATAAAGCATTTTATTTAAAATTCTAAGCTGTGGTATGAAAATCTCCCTTGGAGGAAAGCTAAGCTTGAATATGTTTTAGACTGAACCACAGCAGGCCTGGTGCTGTAAAAGGTAAGCTGTCATACCAACCACTGTGGAAGCTAAGGTATAAAAATCATTGCTCTGCTGGAAGGCTTATTCAAAGCTCTTTTGCAATCACTTATAGAAAGTAACCGCACCATCTTACCATCTGGTGATTTCAGCCAACTAGCATGTGTGTGTTATTCCTTTTTTTACTCCTCCCCACCACCAAAAAAAAAAAGTACAGTTACTGTGAGCTTAAGTGTGGTGTTCACTGTATTGCAAGTGCACGTTTCCTTTTCTTCACCTTTTACATTTAACAATCCATGTGTATAGAATAAGTGCGGCTGCTGTTCCTTTACAATTTCAGGAGGATGTTCTTTGTATCTTTTTTTTTTTTTCTGAAGCAGTTATTTGGGTAACAGTGAAGAACAGCGGTATTTTTAAATGGCATCTTCCTTTGAAATTGCCCTACTTTAGGGATTGTGTCTGTTATAATGGCTTAACACCAAAGGCTTTTGTCCACTACAGAGACTGCTGTGGCTTCATTTTGTAAGACATTTTCCACTTTAGAGATAAGCATCATTTGGATTGCTCCACAGGCTGCACCAGTCTTTGCAATGGGGGACGCTGGTGAGAGACTCAAAAGCAAGTGGTTTGTATATACTCAGCTATTGGTTAATGTGCACTAATACAAACGTTTAGATCATTCCTCTGCTGTTTTCAAGTTTTGAGGTCACTGTTTATTGAACTCTTTCATCAGAAGAGGCTTTTCCCAAGCATACTGGGAATATTAGAAATCCTAGATGTCCTTGAAATGACATAGCATCACCCAGTTCCTCTCAGGTTGTCATCTCAGTTATCTCTTCTTTTATGGTACGAGAGAGACCCCTGGAGGCAACGAAATGCTTGAAGTGGCACATGGAATAAACTGGCAATGCTGGAAATGAGAAATAGCAAGAGGTTTCTGTGCAGTGATTCTTGCTGGATGGAACCACCGGAGATTGTAGAGGCACATCCAGATAGAGGTGAAGTCCTCAGGCCATACTCCAGTTTAGCAGCACTACTTTTCAAGTTGACATCTTAATTTCATGTATTCATCTGAGTGTAGAATCCTGGTAGGGTACTGAGAAATAAGCATGAAGGGTGGTGCAGCTGCAAATGATTTTTGCTTTCTTTTGGACTACATCTACCTCAACTATGGCTGAACACCTAATGCCTGCAAAGCCTTCAGGAAATGTTGCAGACTGAAATGAAATGTTTGGGTGGAAATAATACAGGAGACTGTGGTTGGTTTTTGTCTAGTTAGAGGCATTAATGAAATTATTAAGCTATCCAGATTTCCATTATGTATAAGGACAAATGCTGCCTAAAAATCTGTAGGCACAGTAATGTAAGTTATCAGATTACGTGGTTAGGCTCTTCAATTCTGACCTTAAAAGCATAATATCTATCAAATATATAAAGCGTTGCTTCAAAAGTACTTTCAAATTTATCATAAGGATAATTAAATAGCTTATTCACAAGCACTAGCCTGGTTAAAGTAAAGTATTAGAGATATTAACTATATCTATATTTATCAACTACTTCTCTTTCAAAAGCATTTTTTCTATTTGCCACATTAAAAAAGTGAGCGGGGGGGAAAGACCACATTTCCACTCTGTGTCCCGGAAAGCTCTCCTGGTACAAAATATGTCTTGGACTAATGCATTTCAATAGAGTTCAATGGAGTATTTCACTGAAAGGTCTATCTCTATTTTTCTCCTAATATGGTAGCTTTCAAATGTTGACAGATGTGATCTACTGCAATGCTCTATAGCTGTCTGATTGAAACCAAAGATAAGTTTTTGCTCTCCTTCAGCTGACCAAAAGTTGACTGACCTTGCTAAATAGAAAGCTAAATTCAGAAGCTTTTTTTTTTTTTTAATGGATACTAATGTCTTAATTTCTAAGGTTGGATGAGTCACTCCCGGTTCAGGCTTTCACAGGGATTAGTCATTGCACCGTGGGTCTCCACCGTTCCCAATAAACACCATATGATGTTGGAAGCAAGGACTCAGTTTGAGCTCACTGTCATACTTTGGCTCTCCCTGCAGGAAGCTGGCTGGGTGCAAACAAGGTTGGACTTGAAGTTACATCTCTGACTGCTTGGCATGAACAGAAGGAATATCTTTTTGCCTCTACCTGTTCATTTATATACCTTGGACCTACTGATTTTTCCCAATGAGGCATGGGTCACTAAAGGCAAAGCTTAAAAGCAGAGTTTAGGCACAACAGTTCTGCCTAAACACTGAATAGCTGTTGATTGTGATAAGCACAGCACAGTTTATAATTCACAACTGTGATATCGAAGTACTTCAGGAAAAGTGTTCAGACCTTCTGCTGCCCAAACAGTTTTCGTATGCAAATGAGATAATTTCCTTTAAGTTTTCAAATGTTACTTCTTGTATAGACTTTAGGTGCTCTGGCTTTTTTTATAACTATCACCACATGAACTGAACAAGTGGCTCCAGTATGTGTTGGGTGTAGACTGGCATTGCAGTTCACATGCTAACCCCTCTGCACCACTCTTGAAATGCTAAAAATTGTAAACTTACCCAGCAGATAGTGCCACTGAAGGGATTTCCTTGCTAATGTGCATCTGACTTGTAACTAAGCCGAGTCTCTTTTGTCCCACTTCTTGGCAAAGGGGCAGGAAAGAGAGAAGTATTCTTGCAGCGAGATGATGTGAAGTGGTGTCAGGTCCCCTTAGGCAAGGACAGATCTTGAAGCTCTTTGCTAACACCAGGACCAGTGTAATAGAGCTGCCTTGCTGACACTTCAAGTTGATTCAGGCTGAGGCTCAGGGGTGCTTTCACTAAATGTGAATTAGGCTTGGTTTTTTGCCTTCTGACAATTAAAGAGGTGACATTTGCTTTTCCAAGGTCACAACAGAAGATAAAGGGATGCTGAGAAGAGAACCCAGGCGTCCTGGCTCTCATTCTATACATTAGTCTCAAAACATCTTTTCTTCCCTTTCCCCTTCAAATTTATCTTTTTTGCTTTCACACTGTTGTAGAGGTTTTGCTGCACTGTACAGACTGCCAAGATTTGAAAACAGTGTTGTAGGTAATGAATAGTATCAATTTTCTTGCAAGTACTGTGTATATGTAGTATAACCCTATTAACACTGACAAGCTAGCTTTTATGATTGCTGAATAAATCCTGAAGGCTAGGTCCTAAGTAAAGTTAATATCTGACACATAGATATTACCCAAAGGAATACACTACTCTTCTTTGAAGTAGCTTTAATCTTTGTAGGACTGTGAATGTTTAATACACACCATAATCTGTTATCAGAAAATATTCATAGGAAAGCTCAAGATATGAAAACAAACTGAAACTTCCTGTAATTTTCCTCCTTTTGATGACTTTTCAAAATCTGAAGTGGAAATGAGACACTACGTAGTCATGTATTGCATAATGAAATAAGCATGCACCAATAAAACAGAGCATGAAGAAAATTCTGAATTATGGCCATCAGTGAATCAACTTTGCTTCATAAAGTCCATGTGTTACCGTAAATAATAAATACTGTTGAGTGTTCTGAGCCTACATAAAAGTGCTCTATAAAAGCACCTTGGATAGTTTTCTGTCCTGGCAGTGGCAAAGTGAAGTTGAATATGTGTGGATAGCAGAAGTAAACTCCTGTAATTCTGAGGACAGCAGGGGTCAAGATGGATCCCTCATCCTAATTAGAGTAGCCTCTAGACTGCTCAATTTTATGCTCAGCTGCCTGTCTTCTCAAGAGTCCACTTGGAAAGGGAGGTTTTCTAGGGCATAGCAAAGTATCACTGCACCTGTGAACAAAATGGGAATAGCATATGCAGCATATTATGTTACTTGGGGATCATCTCATCCTGGAGAAATTCTTGGGGGGATTACTAGATTTTGGTGGAAGTGAAGGAAGAGATTCATCATTCTGTATCAACTCTGAGAGTTAAAATATCTAACTTCACTACTCCCCACAACCACATAAGAAATAGAAAGGAAAACTGAGATGCTCAAATGCCTTTTTACTGTGGAGAAGCATTTTAGTCTGTTATAATATCTGAATGAGGTTATAAAACTAAAGCAATGTACATTTACACATTTAGGAGTGAACCAGGGGATTTTTCAATAATGAATATTCCTTGGTCTGCAGCTATCGATAGGATATTCAAAGAACTGCATGAGATTTCCTTAGTACTCTATATATCAAGTTTCTCTGTCTCTTTGGAGTTGTGTTCCAGCTTCAAACATGTTTATTTACTCTTTTTTCCAAGTCTGCATTGGTCCTAAGCTTTATAGTCCTTAGAACCATTACTTATATTTCCTTTATCCTAGAAACATAGTAAGCAAACCATTGCAGGTGGAGGCCACAGCTAATAGCACCAGTCGGATGTGTACAGTTGGACATGGCTGTATAAGTCCAGCAGCTTGAGCCTAAGTACAGGCAGCTTTGCCTGCCCTCCTGTACAGCATGCATACTAATGCATCATAACACACATTTGCTAATTGGTTTTATAGCTTATTCACTTACTGCCTACACCAATCATTTTTCTTGCTGTGCTCCAGGCTGTGTTCCCTGATTTCACATGTCTTGCTGTGTGACCTTGGAAAGGGCAACACTGTGAATTTTGAAATTGGATTTGAAATTAACTTTCTTTGTGGACTTTTTTCCCCTCACTATAGTCTTGCAAAAGAATCACCTTTAGGCTTTTGCTAAAATAGTTTGACTTCTAAATTATTGAGTAATAAATTGCACATTCTAATGTTATTTCTTCGTAGCTGCAACAGAATTCTTTGTAAATAGAAGAATCATTTTCTTGTGACCTCTTTATGGTAAAAGGATGAAAACCAGTTTGTCACACCAGCACAGCTTGATTTTCCCGTCTACTTAAAATCCCCATGTTCTGTGTGAGTACATATTTTCAAGAAAGTTAAGAGGTGGTTGGAGAGGCCCCATGGATTATGGGAAAGTGTGGGCAGTTGATATCCAACATGTTATCAGCTAAGTTGGGACTGTCTGTTGTTTGGGGCAGTGCCATCATCTCTTTGTGTGATATTGTAAGAACTTAAATAGCTAGTTTGTAGTTGTGTACTTATGCTTAAGTACAGGTAGGTGATGTGAAACCCATTCCAGGAAACAAATTTTATGTCTGAGGAGGAAATTCTAAATGACTTTGAGAGAAACATTGATGGAATTAGAATGTACTTACAGGTTATTTTTTTAAAAATTTGTTTTTTCCTTTCAATATAAAGCTCTTTAAAAAAGTAGCTCAGCAAATTCCTGTCCAGAATATTAGTGAAAACAAATCCTTGAAACAGTCAAATAATCAGTTAATCTCCAAGTAGGATGTATGATGAATGGATATTTCATTGTTTGGATGATCACAGTGAGGTGAGACAGTGTTCTGTCTTTAGTGAATTTGCAAGACTCACGCTGTCAACTGGACTGAGATGTAGCTTCCAAACCTCCTCAACCAATCATAATATTCTTCTTTTGCCTAAATGAGCTTCTCAAAAAAAAAATAAAATCAAAGAGCACTCCCAAGTGTAGAGAAAAATGAAGCATAGAAAATATATTGGTGGGTTCTTGTATCGTTTTATTAATGTTATAACTATTAAATTTTTCACAGGCAAGATACTGTTTTATATTTTAGGCAGTAAAGTGTTTTAATTTTTGAACTGGTAGGGAATTTTACTATGTAAAAAACTTTGTCTAGCTCTATATTTGCCAAGAGTTAGGATCCAAGTAGAAAAAGGTCACCAAAACTTAAGTAATTCAAGCCTATCATCTTGTGCTTATAACCCCATAACATCTCAGAAAAGAAACTCATTATTGATTGTGCCTAAGGCTTAGGATAAAGTATGTCTCTGTGTAGTTAATTGTACCCCACGGTACTGCATCATTTCTGCTGTGGCAAGCTCAATTTAGTTTTGTGAAAGTATTACCCAGTAAGACTTGCAGATGGGGCTGATAGACATCCATTAATTAGGTGACCATGGGAAATGTGGAACTGTCCGATTGGGAAATGGGACTTTGTAATGAATTATGTCTAGATGTGCCAGTATTAATGGCATCTCAGCATTTGTTGATATGTACCAGGGAAAGTAAATCAAAGAACTATTTAAATAGGTTCAGCTGAACTTGTGATTTGCATTGCAGATATGTTACAAATGCCTAGTTCAGGCTCAGATCCTAATCTGTTTCAAGTCATTGCAACATCAGGGTCACAGGAAGTTTGAGACTGAATCTTAGCTATTTATGTCTAGGCATGTATCAATAGTGGAATGAAGACTAAAAACAGTGTTTGAAAATATTAAAGACTTATAAGTCTATATTTTTCTTATTGCAGTGATAAACTTATTAATTTAGTAGTATTCAGTGTGGATGAGCTCAGCCCCTGTGCTCTTGTAAAAAGGCAGAAAACACTGATTTTTGTAGGACCATCTAAGCTTCTAATCTGGCAGAATTTCTTAGCATGGGAATTGTTGCCTTTAAGAACCATTTTAGCAACAAATCCATATTTCTGCTATTCTTACTGCAAAGTGGCTTGAGATGAAATGCTGTGTATCGCACACCAAAGCTGTGTTAAAGTACTGCTGTGACTTCTAAAGTGTATGACCTCCAAGGAGTTGCCAAAAACCTCCTTATTCTTTAGAGTAAGACCCCTAAAACCTTAGTGTACCACTTGATGACGCTGTATTGAATGATAATCTTACAAAGTGCCATTAATGTGAATTTGTTCTTTTATATGTATGTCTTTTCTCCAAATAATTACTGCTTGTGAGTTCTGTTTTTCAGCAGGGTTTACAGTCTAATAGTATAACAACTGTAATATCAGTTTCTCTAGTTGTATTTTTCCTGATGTATATTTTACTGTGGTACTGTGGAAATAGAGTGGAAAACAGTTCAAACCTAAGGGGTTCATGCCCCCATGACACTGTTTCTGCACTAGCTATTGACCCTCTGTGGTTAAAGCTCCTTTTTAATAATGACGGTGGCTAAACAAGGACTAGTTTGAGCAAAGGACTTCATTGTTGTGAAGACTATTTTTTGAGCATAATTAGAATTAGAAAAATTGAAATGGAATAGATGTCTGTAGTAAGCATATAAATTGTTTTTCTGAAATAAGCAATCCCTTGTACCTCTTTCTTTATAGAACAGAAAACTGGTAAACTGGAGATGTTATAACGTTTCAGAATACTTTAGACTTTATTCTTCTCATTTTTAAAGTGTTCTGTGGAACTGTAAATTACTTTGTCTCTTGTTTTGCTCAAAATAAGTTATACAACAATAAACTTTGCCAAGAAAATGGTTGCAAGTGTAGCAAATACTCTTTGATATTACATCAAGTCTTCTTAAGCAAGTTAAATTATTTTTTTTGACTCTTAGACTAATTAGTGCCATTACAAGTTATTTAGAAAAAAGTAAACTGAGTAGAATTTAGAGAACTAGATTTTTGCTCAGTGGATGGTTTCCATGAAAAGCCCACACTATTGCAGAAAATTCCTATGTGCATGGTAGCATTTGAAGAAAAATAACACTACGTGAAAACAAATTCTCAGATTTATAGATAAAAAAAAAAGTCTATTTTGCATGTATCGGTTAGAAGCTTACAGTTTTAACTCATCTAGCATGCATAGATAGAAAAACACTGCTTTGACAAGAACTAAATATTATCTTTGTCCAGGGCAACACCTACAGCTCTTATATCATTTTACTGAACTGAGTGATTTGTGGACCATGTATTATTTCCCAGGATGATAAAGCAATAAGACAAGAACATGAAGTAATGAAGAAAATAAATTGGCAGTGATTCTATAGCTGCAACTCTTATGACTTAATTGTTTAATGGAATTGTGATGAAGTTCATACATTCCTAATTGGAGGAAACTATAAGCTGATAGGATAATGTAGCACTGCAGCTGTCTGACTGATTGCTATGTTCAGTCCATGCATACAAAATTTTAGATTAGCTTATTGATTCACTAGTTGAAATGCCTACCATGTGCAACACTAATTTTTGTTGAAGGAAAAAGTGAAAGGAACTTCAAAATGTCTAATAAAACTCTTACTGTTTTGTACTTATTGACACAATGCGTTCATTTTTTAGGTGTACTTGGTTTAATAAGTCCGATGCTGCGTGTTTAATCTTTTCCATCTTTAACTTTATAAGCTGTTATTAATTCTTCACTATCTCTCCATTTAAACAAATTCATCCACAGTTGCAAACTATGTAGATGTTAGAGATGAGTTTTTCAATGCAGCAAGAAGTAAGCAAGGTCTTGTAGATCAGAGAAAAAGAATGGTTTATAACCTGTTTCTAACAGCTTTGAATCTGTATTTTATAGAAGAAATTTATTGCTTATTGTTCTAAGTATAGTTGAAAAGCATTTTCAAAGACAACAGAGAAATAAAAAGTGAACATTGCCTAAGTAATCCCTAAAAAAAATGATAAAGTATCATGGTTTGCAGAATATAATGAGAGGGCAAGTACAGGTTCCCCTTGTCTAGTCATCATCTAGTGACCAAAAGTGTCTGAAGAGGATGATGATGTTTCATAAGTTCCGTGATAAATGCCTGAAACCCAGTAAATGTTTCAGTCAACACATTGGGATGTTCCTGAAGACTTGCACAACCAGTACCTGCTAATTTTTCATAGGCCCAAAGTGTGTTCTGCTTCCTGTAGTATCTTGAGAGCTGTTATCAGCTCTTCATTCTTCCTGTTATGATGTTTTTATCTGTGCAGGAAGTATGGAGCCATCTGCTCCACATGCTGTGGAGTGTAGAACAGAGTAGCTTATCTGTCCCAGGCACCACCTATACAATAATTGCAAGAGATGCTGTAGGAAAATACAGTAGTAAAAACAATGAAAGACTTTAAAGATTCCATTTACAAGCTTCCAGTTATTAATTTCAGCCACTTTTTTTTTTTTCAATGTAGCGAAGGGGATTAGAGCACAACAGATTCATTATTTAAAAGCAGAAATTTAAAAGTAACTCAAAACACGCTTTTTTTTTTTCATGCACTTAAAACCTCTTGCACAAGTTCTCTGTTTTGGGGAAAGAAGTTATCAAAATATATTTAAAATTAAACGTACTGGAGCATAGGCATCTTTGAAAGAGGAATGCAAATGGATTTTTAGAGACAATTAAATTAGGTACCTGTTGATCACTCAGTCTCCACAGGGCAGAAATTCCTGTTGATTTCTGGAGGTTGCTTCAGCACAGTGCTTGCTGCACTCCCATATCTATGCAAGAACTTCTCACCTTTTCTCTCTAGTGCATAAAATCAAATGGGAAATGTATCTGCTTAGGAAAAGGTGACAATTTTAAGTAAGAATATGGTTGATTGTTCAGGACCTCTACAACTACAATAGTGTTCTATGACACTCAGCAAGAAGTATAAAATAGCCATTAAAAAGTCAGTAGGAAGGAGTCTGAATAAGAAATTGATTATTTTTTAATTTAGCAGAATTATGAAATACGTAGTGTAAATTTATACTTTTTTTGTTAACTAACAGACTTGTGGCATCTTCAGCCAACACATCTGACACAAAGGGTGTCTAGTTGTGATGATGCCTCAGGGAACAGAAGGAGACATTTTAAAATTTCTATGAGAAATCAGAATAATTGGAGGGGAGTGGGAGGAACAACGTCGTCCCGACACACTCATTGGTGGTGGCACACTTTGTACTAGCCTTTCTTGGTTACACTTCATGAAATATGACTCAACATTAAAAATGTATTAACAAAGCCAACCTGTAGCTGTGTCAGGGAGCATTTACAATTGCAGATCTTTTAAATGAAACTGCTAAGTAAAATACATTGAACGAATGAATAAAGATGCTTGTTACTGAAAAAGCAGATAAAATGAGAGGTAACCCACTATATTAAAAACATTCTGGTTTTGTCAATAAAACTTCATAAAATAAAGGTGTATTGTGCTTTGTGAAACTTCCAAATTCTGGAAACTTAATCATACATTCATTCTTACAGTTACACTTCTCTTGATTGTACCTCAATTCCTTTGCATGTTGAAGTAGGTTTTATAGTTGACTGACAGACTTGGATACATACATATTGACAAACCTGGAAAGAATAATATTGTCCAGAGGAAGTGTGCAGCATCAACTGCTGTAAGTTGTAACTGACCTACTGTAAGTAACTGGAGTGCTGTTGATCCTGAATTTTCCATCTGATGTGATATTTTACTTACTATTCCTTGCCTTGGTATCTCATCCAGTTATTTTACATCACGCTGCTTAATCAGTCCTTCTCTAGCCAGAAAAACAACTTAGGGTTACTGGGTCTTCGTTCTGGCATCTTTCTATACTTTCAGTGTGGAGCTTCAGCTGCGCACACAGCTGTGGGAAGAAACAGGAGGGGGACTATCATTATGGTTTACTTCGCGTGTGTCCTGAATCTTTTGTCAAGACAGAGAAAACAGTAGTGCCAATGGATGAGGGGGCTGCAGAGACCTTAATGAAATGCTAGTGATCAAGTGGTTTTATCACATAACTTTGTGCAGCCTGATTTAGAAACCTGTTCCCCTTGCGTTAAAGTGTACATTGCATGGCAATGCACTGAGGTCAATAATACGGGAGTCTTCACCTAGCTTGCCATTTGAGGTCCTGAACAAACCAAGAGAGAAGGAATTATAGCGGAAGAACCCCTCTCTCTGAAATAAGCATCCTCCAAGTTGTTTTGGTGGCCTTTGTGATATGCTGCTTAAAGATACCATGTGGTACTCAGTATTTTATTTGTATGCATAGCACAGTTGTGAGTAATAGGGGCCAATGAACAGAATTTCTTTCTCAAGTCATGACCATGCAAAGTTCTGTTCACAGTTGTACATTTCTGGTTGATCTTGATTTTTAGTTTTTCACAGTACATTTCCTTTTTTCCTAATAACTTCTGTCTGGTGCTGAATTCTGGCTCATAACTGAGGGTTAGATGCCCAGTTTGTTCTCAGCTTCAAGTTCCGTTGCATCGGTGGCATGCCAAAACAGTGGCCAGATACACATTTTGCCAAGTAATAGTTAAAGCACTTGCTAAAACCATGGAAAAATTTGGCCTATACTTGGCAAAAACCTGGAGATATAATGCAGTTGGTCTCCTTGTATCATATTAACTCAGGGCCCTTGTTCTTGTAGTTTAAATATAATTCCTTCTGGCTTATAGCTTCCATGCAGTATCCACAGAGTACTGCATGTGGAACCTCAATAATTGACTTCTTTTGCTGTTGACAGAATTTAGGCTACATATAGTGTACAGAAAGAAACATTATTTGTGTAGATATGATTTAATAACATTCAGCAAGGTTTAGATTAAACCCAAGAGGCTTTTTCTGTACTAGGCGTAATGTAACTACAGCAGGAGTAATTTCAGTAAAACCATGTGAAAACAATTATTTTTATAACTCTGCTTCGTCCCGTAGGAAAAAAGAAATCAATTATGCAGTTCCTGAGTGATTTTTTTTTTATTTATTTTATTTTGTCAACAGTTGGATATGTATCTATGAACAAAAGATATAGGTTTTTTTCCATAATTCTAAATACTGTATTTAATTTCTTTCTACCTAATTAAAATTCTAAAAGGAAATTTTACCGTAGAAAGTAGATGCACATCCAGCACAATAGGTGATGGCACTAAGTTTAGGATATTTTCCCCCATATTTACAGGTTGATCTCTTCAAGCTGGGTCATAATATGCCTTGTGAAATCTTTTGGCTGCCCAAAAGGTCTGTTTGCAACCTTGCCACCAGTACAAACAAATTCATTAATCTGCCAGATAACAAATTTTCAATATATCATGCTCTTTGAATCCACTGACCTGTAGTCATAATACATACACAAAAGGCAAGCGCTCTTTCCCTGTAATGTACAATCAAAAGCCAGAGGGAAAATGGTGTGTTTTATTGAAGAGCATTAATTCTAGCTGGGCACATTGTCAGTAGCTTGACTGCTTTCTGGGAACACTTAGAAATGGTTCCCTACGCAAATTGGTCTCTGAGCAGGTATGTGTTCTTAAATATTTCTCCACCAACCCTCAGGTGTGCAAGAGTATTGCTAATTTAGTTGTGATTACTTACATAAGTATGGTGTAGTTCATTGAGATTCCACTCCTGCCTTCACACAAAGATCCATAGCTCTTTTATCAAAGTGCTGGTCTTATAATGGCAGTTTCACAGAAAAGAACAAAATTAAGGAAGGCATAAATCTATTTGACCCGCTGACACATAGTCACACTCATAGAGACTATTACAAGAGACATAATAACTATGTTATTACCAGTGGGAGTAGAGCTCTTGTGGCAGATAGGATCCTATTGTAATCCGTCGTTAATTTTTTATATGTATCCAAATCATTTTCAGCAAGTGTTCTGATAAGTTAAAGTAGGAAGCAATTAAACACCTTCTCTATCCCCTTTCAGCTTACACTGCAGTATTTTATTTTTCAAGTGGTACTTTACTATAGAGAAATATGGTTGACTCACTGCCTCATTAATTGACTGACTCTTATGTTTTTTACTGGAATTAACCAAATGCTGTTTCCCACATTCTGTATTCATCTGGTAACAGGATGGTAGAAGATCTAAGAAAAATAGCTTAAACCAAGCAAAACAAACAAAAAACAAACAAACAAACAAAAAACAAAACAAAACAAAACAAAAAAAAAAAAAAAAAAAAAAAAAAAAAAAAAAAAAAAAAAAAAACACAAACCCCAAAAAACCAGTTCTAACAGCAATAATCTCTGTAGATTTCTTTGTAAATATATATATATAACTTTGTTTAAAATAACACAGTAATAGTAATGGAAAGTCTTCTGATTCTGCCACTAAGAATAAGACTTTGGAATATGGCTTTGTAGAGGAGTCAGTAAATTACAATGAACCTACACTGCTCCTATTAATAGGTCTAGTTGTAGCTCTGTGATATGGTCTCCTGAGCTGTGACCTCGCTGCCTCACAATACCTTTCCCTGCTGAAGAAGTAAAATAACCTGGCTGGTTTCATTTGAGCTGGACTCACTAAGGTACTCTGTTCTCGAGGATCATAAAGACGTGGCTTTTCAGTGAGTGAGCAATAAATTCCAGAGTGGAAAACCTGCTGGAGGTGCTTTGGTTCTGTATAAGTGCTGAATTACAGAAAGTTGCAAGAAAACTTCAGTAGAGGCATCTCTGAGTAGTAATTTGGCTTTAAATATCAAATTCATCAAGCTTTCTAACCCCTAAATAACATTCCTTTCAAAATCAGGACTTTACTAAATTTACAGAAGTAAATTTAGGAGCTAAGCTGTAATTGCATCTGAGCAGCCCAGGGCCAGAAAAAGATTTTTAAGAAGTGCTTTGTATGAGAAGCCTATTAAAGGGGAGCCTAAGCAGTTTGTCTGATTGTGACAAATGTAGAATAAACAAACAGAGGTGGTGTTGAAAGTGCCACTGTACCTGAATCTGAGGAGAAAAAGAACTTTATACTGATTCATGTGCAACTAATTCTGTATGCATGCTTTGTTATTCACAGCTTGCTGGAAAATGTAAGGAATTTGAAATAGACTTGATGCAATTTTCATGCTGCTAACATATGATACCTTTTTAGACAGCAGATAGGGGAAAGTTGCAAGGTACTTTTCAGTTTCTGAATGTCATGACTTCTGTAGGCAATCAGGAGCTGATTTCTTATTCCTGTGAGCACCTGTGCACAGATGAAGGGTCAGTATTTTATAGCAAAGACAGTAAACATCTGGATTAGGGATGACTGTAGAGATAGAGATAAATCATACGCTAAGGGAATGGAACAAAGAAGTGTTTGAATGTGGGATTCTTGAAGTCAGGTATTGCTGAGTAAGGGTGCACTGTTGCAAAGGGTGTAAGGATGAGTGCTTGGTGAGTACAGATGAAGTGGGGGATAAATATATCTGATTTGTGTGTGTGTCAGTGGTATCTCTAGCTGCTACCAGCAATATATATACTGAGCACCACCATCCCTTTCCACAGCATCAGCCATGGCTGGCTGTTGCCAGAACTCGAGAAATGCAGGTTTGGGAACCGCTGAGGTTTGGGATCCTCTCAATCAATATCTAAATACGTCTCTGTGTGCTTTCTATTTGGAAAAAAAAAAAAAACAAAAAACAATTGGTACGATCAAATCTTTTTTTAATTGTTCCTTTATAAAGAGTGTCTAAGTTACGCTCTTCCGTGAATACAGTAGACATTTTCCTTGGTGCAGTTTCTAGACATCCCAGTGCCTTCTCATGTTCTTGCTTTTCAATGTCTTCTCCCCTGTTGGAGCTTTCTCCTTCAGTTCCCATTTTTTCTCTTATGTTTTTAGTTTGATGTGCCCACTCCTGTATGTGGAATTAGTCACTTGAGAAGTGGTGCTTTTCTCTCCCAGTTAGTTCTTGCTCTGTTATTGCCATGTAACTCTATCTTTAATAGTAGCATCTATTATTTTCTTTATCTCACTCCATAAAGAAGCTTAATTGTTTTGTTTCAGGCTTTTTATTTAGCCTAACTGAAGAGAATACTAAGTACACGGCAACTTCAAGGTCTGGGATTGCCTATAGATCAAAGACACTTATGATGCCAGCCACTAATACTTTCTAGGAGAAGAGGTTGTTGGGCTAGCTGTGTATTAATGCTTCTTAGCAGGCAGATGTGAAGCAAATCAGCACAGGGAGATGCTTGGCAGGGTCCCACGAACCACCCAGTGTGTGAGTGTGATTCCGCTGGATCGGCCGGCCTGGCTTTCAGTGGGTAATAAAGCCCAAAGCAACCACTGTCTTTGTGTGTTCGTATTTTGCATTGCTCCTACAGCTACACAAGGGTAGCTATTAACTTCTTTCAGATAACCTGTTAAAATTACAACAGAAACAACTTTCTGGACTTGTTGTAACTGGAAATAAATTATATTAAAGATAATTTATATTTGAGGAGTATTGTCCATAAGAAGGTATTTCTTATGCATCAATGTGATTCTTTTCACAATATCTGAGATCTAGGAACACTGATATAGGTAACTTATAATTTGGACAAAAATAGCAGGGAGATGTTCTACCAGGAAAATTAAAAATGTAGTACCTGGTAACTCAAAATTTTTTTGCCGGGGCTAAAAAAAAAAAAAAAAAGAAAAGAAAACTGCCATGATTAAAGTATGACTGTGTAGCTGTAACTTTGGTGGAGCTATCTAGAAATTGTTTGGTGTTCTAAAGCGACTAACCAAACAAAAAAAACAAAGAAAGAACTCCAACCCCAACTGAAGAGGAAAAAGAAACCCTGCCATTGAAAAACACACTGAGCAGCAGTGTTGAAAAAGGCTGGTTGAAAAGGATGAGGCAGAGCCTCAGTCTGTAAACTTGTAACTCAGTTCAGAAGTTTCAGTAAAACTATTTGTAAAGAAATAGTAATTCTTTTTCTAGAAAGAAATTGATTTTTAATCTGACAAGAACTTTTTGTTTGCGGTAGTGATTTAAAATGGATGATAATACCAGGAATAAGGAAAAAAAGCTTGTAAGTAGCTCAAATGAAAATGTATCAAAAAGCCCCATTCACTTTTTTTATTAGATACTGCCAGGTACCTGAGGAGCATTGATGTGGCAAATCATTTTTTTTAACTGAATATATTAAAAGACTTTAAATTGGAAAAATAAAACCTGTAAGGACCTAAACGGAACAGAATGTGGAATATACAAAGCCTATCTAGGAAATAATCACCAAAAGTATAAATCATCAAAGGAGTATCCCAATTATGTGGGTAGAAGTAAATAATCTGGACAACATAGCACAGAAAAATAGATAAGTAATACTAATTCTAATTATACAGGAATAAAAACTGTATCCCAAGACAAATTACAATGTGTATTGAGTATGTCCTGAACTTTTACAGTGATGTCAACCTTTTTGATTATTGTTGTAAGTAATTTGGGGAAGGATATGAGGATAATTGTAGTTCTCTTCTATTAACAGCCAGCAATGGGCAAACTACAGAACTAAAAACAATACCTAGAATTTCAGCTGAGAAATGACTTACTTAAGAAAATTCATGTTAGTGTACATATTTTTATCTTGGTTTTTTTGACTTGTGCATCAGAAGAATCATTCAGAATCCTCTCATTCTGATTAGATGTGTCTGTCTTCTGGGTTTTTTTTGTTTGGTTGGCCACATCTGAGTTGTAGAATGAGAAACCTGCTGTCATTTGATGACAGTAAGTGGTGTCTTATGTTTCAATCAAGGTTTGTGCAAATATTTTAAATGGGACTCCAATAAAGATAAAGAGCATAATGATAAACCAACCCCTTCGTGTCATGAAAAAGTACCTTTTATGTACCTTAGAAACCTGCTAGCTTGTAATTAACACATACATTTCAGAGATGGAGAGGTAACCAATCTAAATTTTGCTTATAGTAAGTTTCTTCACCAGCACATTGTCTTGTACATAGATATGCAGTATGTATACGTATTTACCTCCGTGTAGGGACTTAGCTCAGGGATGGACACTGCAGCACTGATATCAGAAATGATACTTCAAAAGTTGTTTTTGCTAGTCAGTGCAGTATAAATGGCTTAGCTTATTCAAAACAAATCATTAAAAGCTTTCTGGTTTGCATGGCGGGGTTATTTTTGTTCTCTTCCTTCCTTTCTGCCATCTGTCTATAAACTTATTGATTGCCCCGGTATTCTCTGGTTTTGCTGCTGATGCAGTGTATCAGTTTCCTTCTTATTACAGGGACATTTTTCCCCCTGATCTTTGGAGGACATTTATGTAAATTGAAACAAAGATTAGTCATAATGTTGATGTAAGTAAGGGAATAAAACTGCATTGATCTAACATTGACTACAGTTAGGAGGAATAAATCACACCCCAGAAAAAAAGGGGAGAGGTCAATAGTTTTGAAACATTTTCTTATTTCATATAATTTTGATACATTAAAGTCTGGTTATGTTTTTCCTATGTTGTTATTATGCTTACCAGAAACTATCTTGACAGGATTAAAAGAATATTGTCAAAGGCCTGTTGAATATTTTTAGAGAGATACTTTGAATACTCTGCTTTGCAGATGCAGGTAGCCTTCTGGATAGGCAGTTCCTATCAGACCACTTAAAAAAAGAAATGTTGGATCAGGCTCTGCATAACTTAAATAGCCTTACAATTCTATAAACATGGAATTAAAGCAACTAGTTCTTGTGAGGCTTGTTTCTTGATTCCTTTTAAAGTTACCTAGCAAGCTCTGTTCATTGAAGAACAAAGCAAGTATGACCTGAAAGTCAAGGTTCAAATTAGAATAAAGGTAATATATTGGATACAGAAAAGCTGGTGTTTTTTGAAAGTACCCTTGCTTAGGTGGAAGATGTCTTTCTGAAATATTTTGTCGGATTATTTTTTTCATATGCCAATTTTACATAAAGGGCCTGTTCTCATATGATTGATCCAGTTATCTGAGGGGTAAAAGCCCAGAACATAACTTTGAAGGACTGCCAATAAATTATAAGTGCAGACCATCCTCTACTGTGTTTTCAAATCACTCTTGTCTTAGCACTTTAAAAGTTGATTCTTCTTAATGTAAACATTATCCTTTTCTCCTTCTAGTATTTTGATGGAAGTCAGGCAAAACTGCTTATTTCTAATAAAGGATATTTTCAGGTCTTAAGGTCTGCTGATTCAGTCTACTGTGCTACATCTTGTGGCAAACTTTCTTCTAAGGCATGGTGTTATGGAGGTCAGTGCTCCAGTGGTGGAGCCAGTCCTGTGTCACAGTGAAGCAAAAAAGCCTAACTGGGTTAGAAAAGGTACAGGATGGGTAGCTCCAACTCAATAGTGCCTAAATTTCTTATTATAAGTTATTTTAGATTAGGGTCATCTTGTGTACCTTGTAACAATTCTCTTAGTATCTGCTACTAGATCACTTCTGACTCAGTACTGAAACAGAGCCATCTGGTCCTGTATAGTCATGAGCATCTCTGTTCCAGTATTTTCATTCAAGACCTATGATTTACTACTTTTTAAGGTCATATAACTACAACTGGAAAGGAAGTCTTTGGCAGTCACCAGAACTAATAAAGCTCTTGCAGAACTCAAAATTCTCAGAATTGTGGATTTGTTAAAATCAAGTATATGCTAAAGGAATCATATATTGGTTCTGATAGGGATAGAGTTCTAAATCCTCAATCTCCACAGAAAAGCTGATGGATAAATATGAACCTGAATCTTACATACCCTTGAAGGATGTCTCAGGGGCTTTCCTTCTTTCACTCATGAACTCTACTTGAAATGGTCCTAATTCATCCTGGTGAGGTATGAGAACTCTGTGAGATGCAAGAGAGTTTCACATTCAGATCTTTCTTTATTATAGTCATAAGATACTTGCTGTTTTGTTAATATCTTGCTTAACAGTCTGCCTTTGCTGAACTATGAGGAAGACAAAGCTTGCGTTTTACCTTCCTCATTTAATATGGTTGGATTCACCAAATAAGAATGTGGCCATTAATCTTGAGAGAATATATATTCATGGACTGTGATGAAGAGATCTGTCTGAAAAATGTTAATTAGTTCTTCTCAAAATGGAAATGGAGAATTTTGACAAAAATTTCTGTATATTGTATAGAAATATATATATATTCTTAATTTCTATATATTTGGAGGACCCAAAAGCTTAATCTAAAATAAAATTTTCTATGTTTTTGAATTGTGGAATTGAATCATTCGGTTCCATAAGATTTTTCTTAGTTAGAATTTTAATTAGGTGACTGGAATTACCTTTCAGACTGGGGGTTTCCAGGAGAACCTCAGGAAGTTTAAAATGCTCGAAAAACATTGTATACCTGCACGTTTGGGGGCCTGCCCCCTGACTGGTGTACATGTTCTGAATTGCCCCTTCCTACAGGGACATGTTAGGTCTCAGCATACCTGAGCATGTTACATGTAGTCCTACATGTAGAGGTTGCATCATAACGTAAAAAAAAAAAAACAAAAAAAAACCCAGAAATCAAACAAACAAACATAAAAAACCAACAAAACCAAACAAACCAACCAAACAAAAAAAAACACACAGAAAAAAACCCCACTACTCTTTGACTTCATTAATGAAAGAAATTATTTTTTTAAATCACTTCAGGCCAGATTTGCATTCTCCTTTCTAGAACTTTTTCTTTCTGAACAAGCATAACTAAAGAGGGCTGTTTCAGAGAGATATTTTTAAAATTGCAGTTCTCTTGTAAGGAGTGTTAATGTGCAAGTAGCTTTTGGAGAAACTTCTTTTTTTCATTTTTTTTTTCGATTTTTTTTTTATTTATTTTAAGCTCAGGAAATCAGGGGCTTTTGAAAGATAGCTGTTTGGAATATTCTGTAGTCTAATCTTGTTTGTTTTTTTTTTTCTCTGTCCTAATAGAAATCTCATTTGTAGTGATATCAAAATCCTCTTCCAGCCAGCTGGTGGAAGAACAAATTTTTTCTGTGAAAAGCCTGGGCACCTTGCAGTGGTTCTCTTAACAGATGCTTTGTGTTCACATTGGGAGGGTGGGAACATCAGCTTTGACGTTCTTACCTGACTTGACCTTGATAATGAGTTCTCCTTGGAAGAAAGGAAAACTTTGTTCCCCAGCTAAGGAAAATAATAAGGCAGCTTTATTTTGTCAACTGAATACCTCCAGGTTCTGTTACTTCAACCTCTGGAAAGGAGAAAACAGTGACTGCTGTTGCCTTCCAGTGCAGGACTGTAAGGAGGGTTTGTCGAGGGGCTTTTAGACCCAACTCTCACTCCCTGACTCTGTAAATGAGAAGTACTGGGAGCCAGAGAGAACTCTGTGGTTTTCCTTCTGAGGGCATGTGGGGAGAGGAACCCTGAATGTTATTTCATTCTTCTCTTCAAAAAAAAGGGTTATAAGTTAGTAAGTTATGGATAATTAGGCAAAGCTACCTGCTATAGCATGCTAAGAATCTACCTAAAACATAACAACATGGGTACATGTAAAAATGTAATGTATTCCATTTCTTTTTCAAATGAGAGTATGAATGAGCTTGATTTTGCTTTGTATACTTAATTGTAAATGTGCATTTTTGTTTGTTTGTTTTGTAACATACCATGAGAAACTGATATTTGCAGCTATGAATTTTTCATAGTAATCCGTATCAATTTCTCCAAATTGTCTGAGATCAGTAAACAGAAGATATTAAAGGGGCTATATCTAAGATCTTCATTGACCATAATAAGACTTTTAAAAACGTAGGAAACCAGATCAGTTCAGTCATTTGAGCATTTTTTTTCTCTAATACTATTTAACAAAATATAAAATGTTGCTCAGTAAAGATCATTTCAACAACTGTGGTGACCTGAATCACACTAGCTCTAATTTGAGTAACTGATCATATTCCATAACCAGTTAAAAGCCAAGAATTTGTTACAGGGAGAAGCAGGAAATAAAAAATGCTAGTAAATAACATTGTAAACAGGTTTACATGATCACACTTCAGTGGTTTTGATTTGGTAAATAGCACAATGATATCAAATTGAACTACTTAGTCATTAAATAAAGACATGTGACCTATTCAAGGTAACTCTAATTAAAATCCAGTGTCTGTGCACTGCAATTTACTGCATCCATTGCAAGCCTTTTCCTTTCAAAACTTATTATAGTGATACAAAGAGAATGTGTTTTGATTTTGGGGATGTCATATTCATAACTTTGTGGTGCCTAATGCCTGTTCCATCCTCATGTCTTGCCTAATTTATCCTCAAAAAGTATGTTTGCTCTGTGGTTTGCTCCCAGCCCTTCTCAGTGACTTCACCCTCTCTTACCTGCTGCATGCCTTAGTTGTGCTCGTCTCAGAACATTCTCTTCAGGTATGTTTGGTTTTTTTCAGGGGGTTGTTTGTGGGTTGGTTTGGTTTGTGTGCGGTTTTTAGGGGGTTTTGTTTTGTTTTGTTTTTTGTAATGTGGCTGTATTAGTAAAATATTTCTTGGGTTACTGTAAACCATTTGAGGTCACATGGTCTTGTTAATGAGGTAATAGCAGCTGATCTTGTTCATCATGTGTTTGCTTTAGAGTTTGCAAACTGGATAAAAAAAGACATTTTAGCATCAAGTAACCTTACTGACTGTTATTGCAGTGATGGTGTGTTTTCAAAAATATTGTTACACTAACATTTGGCACACCTATTCAATATGGGACACAATAATATTTAAATGCTTTAAGGGAAAAGTTTAACAGTAAAATGAAAAATGCTATATATGGTGTGGTGTGCATGGCCAGTAAGTGCAGTTTGCAAGTGCATGTGTAAGGTTTAAGAATAAACCAGCATATTTTAGGATTAGCTTCAAGAAAACAGAAGCGGTTTCCCTGAAAAAAAATCTGTGATATCTGTTGTTCATTTTGCTTTGACGAAGCCAAATGGATTGTGATTGTAACAATCAACTGTTAAGATCTGCTTCTTTAATGTAACTTCTAGAAGTTACTAACAAGTTACTGGCTTATTTAATTATTAATAGTAATTTAAGTAAGTATTTCTTCACACAGCTTAGATATTTAAGCCCAGGTTCACTTCTGTCTAAGCATAATTGAAGGCAAGTTTTGCAACTGCTTGGCATATACCTTTTCCAGCAAAACCAGGAACAGAAAATACTAGTATACGTAATGACTCCCTACCCCAAAAACCCCAGAAAGATATTTTGATATCTAAATCCACACTTTCAGATGCATCTAGTGACCACTTTTAGTTGTACCTGAAGATCAGTTGCAGTAGTGACACAGTTTGGTTCTAAGCATTGCAATCTCTGCCATAACTAAGGGGGTTCACTTCACATGCTTTGTGAGCAAATTAATTTCCTGCTTCTCTTTCTTTGTAACAACTGGTTTAAAATTCTTTTTTCATGTTTCCATTATTCTTTTCTTGTTCCTTAAAAAGATAAACAATTGATATTTTCTGGAAATCCAGCTCTATAAGGTTTCAGTGTCAGCAAACATGTCCTGATGGTAAGCAGTAAGATTTGGCTTAGAATTGAATTTCCAGACCTTACTTCTGTAGTTTTTCTGTAAGCAAGTCACAAAGTATGAAATTATAAGGTAGTATCAAATAATTTCTGTTGCAGTTGTTTTATTAAGACAATTCCATTTTCTGACTTTCCCTCATCCCATTTTTAATGTATTAGCTCAAAATCATGTTTTTCTATCAAACAATAGTGGAATATAATTACTATTTCAAGTGTAGTCCTGTTTTACATGCTGGCTTCTCTTTTTTTTTTTTTTAATAAAGTGAACACTATTGTGTTTTTGAGATAGATTAAAATGAAAGATTTTCTGCTTTTTGGGTTTTCATTGTCATAGAGCAAGACTCCTTCCTACTACTTAGTCACAAGGAGACACTGTTTATTCAGACTTGGATATAAATCCATAGTGATTTCTCATAATAATATAAGGAAAGTTGTTTAATAGTTCCAGCACAAGGTAGCTTCTGATCCAAGTGAAAACATTCTCCAAAAGCAGACTCTGTTTGAAGGTCTGAAGTTTGGGGGCAGAAGAGCATGGTGCACAAGTTCCATAATTTTTCAGTGTATTTCAGCTAATTTTGTATTCCTGTTGATTTAGCGTTTGGTTTTTTTTTTTTTTTCAAATTAATGATTTGTGTTATTTTCCATGAGGTACTTGAAATTTCTGAAAATTATTAGATTTTTTGATCAGTTTGATATTTTTAATAATCTTGCTATAGCACTGCAAGGATCTCCTGGTTACTTGATTGAATTTTGCTGTTGTAAATAACTGTGCCGTGTTATCCATTTTATAAACTAACTATTATGTAGATGTCTTCAGTTTTGGAGCCAAACCTTGGTTCACTTCAATTGCAAATCATTCCTCCTGTAAAGTGGCTTCACTCCATTCCAGTTTTCCTCTCCTCTTCTTTCAGGACAAGAAAGACTGGTCACTGGCTCCAATCCTTTCTTTTGTTTGTGGTAAAGTATCATCCTGAGTGGATGAGAGCTTTGTCTTTTGCTGAAATAGCCTAGAATGTCAAACCTTGTCATTGATACATAGAGGGAATGAGGATAAAAGGAAAAGATTATGATAAGATTGTAAAAAGCTATATAAATTTATTCCAAACCTCAATGAATAAAGCAAGTATGAAAGATAACTGTGAGAACACTAAATATACTGGGTACTATAAAACACCTTAAAGATTCTGTCTAACACAATTCAAATTTCTATTTAAAGTTACCTGTTGAGGGAGAAATGACAGAGGATGTGGTCTTTTTGAGAAGAATGAAGAACACAAAAGTGTCATTCATATTTCTTCAAATTTAACCTTACTTCTGAAAGGAGGAAGTATAAAATATCAGCAATCAAATTAATATTGAACTGTGCTAGCATGGTAGATTTGATGTTTTCCATGAATAGACATCTTGTTTGACTGGAAAATACCTTGTCTTCTATTTCTTTTCTAACCTGTTGGTTTCTTGCTGTCAAGAAGTGCTGTATTTCTGGTATTTCAGCATTAATCTCATACTATCACAAAGGTGGTGCCGTTGGCTGTCAGGCCTGCACAGTCTCAATTGGCAGACTTATCTGTCTTCAGCAGGATTAAACAGAAATATGTCTCATTCACATGATGCTCCAGCCTTAGGCTGCTCCAGCCCCAGGAAACTTGAGTACATTAGCTTCAAAGAAACTGTCTGCAACCTCTTCTGACAGCATATTTTACAAAGTACCCTCCAATCTATTCCTCAAGCTGTTTTCCCTGTCTCTTTAATATTTATTCTTTGTATTGTATAAGTACTTTACCACTTTTCTTGTCTCTGGCAGTTTTGTAATAGAAAGTGTTAGACCATTCTTTTTATAAGTTTACCTTAGTTATGTGCTAATATATTTCAAGATATTTTAAACCGGTGCATTGCAAATGGTCCTATACTTGTAGCAGAAGATATACAAGATATACACTGGCATGACAGGATAGTGCTTATTAAAGACCTTCCCCAAATTGCCACTGTATCCTGACATGAACAGTTTTCTTTAAAAGAGTTAGTATGCTCCATGGCTTATTTGGTGCAGAAAATAAGAAATAATGTGACTATCACCTGTGAAACTCTTGTCTATGGCTTACTTAGGCACCATTTCTGTTATTGCAACCTTATATTAAAAGAGTAAAACATAACTTCAAAACATAGTTATCTTCATGAGTCTGTGTACATGCAGTCATTCTCGTGTTATATGCACACACTTACAACTGCACATATATATCCTCAAATGAACATTTTATTTTCTAGGAAATAGCATCTCACAGAGCAGTTCTAGTTTGCATGTAAAATATTAGGCCTTAAATTGTGTTTATTCTCTTTGGGTTAAGCTATGTCATTCTTCAAATGGGTTGGTGCTACATATTATAGCATTTAGTGCCTTTATGAGCTACTTTTTATTAGGGATTGCATTGCTTATAAACTGCATTTTCCTAATAGTAACATAGTCTGCCTTGTATTTTATGTCACTTCAATTTATATGTACCTCAACAACAGCATATCCCACCTGAACCATGATAGCTAAATAAAACTGCAGAACTTGAAATTAATAATATTGCCAAAAAAAGTTGGTATCTAGGTAGTGACAGGGTTTCTTACTGTTTTGATGCACCAGTGAAATGAGATCTGCACCTTACTATGAGAACGTTACAGGTTTTCTTGCTCTGACTACATGGGGCAGGCAGGGGTACAGGAAATATGACTGAATGCATCATGAGACCATGATGCCTTCAAATTCCCAATTCTAACTGCAGCTGTTCTTACAATGTAAAAATGGTTGTACAGACAAACATGAATGGCTGCAATGTGCTGTCCTTTTCTGCTGTGAATGCTTTAATGGAGGAAAGAGGAAAGCAGTATCCTTCCAAGGGGAATATATTCAAATTGTACACCAACCAAGAAACAAACATAGGCCTCCCTACAAAACTTTTCAACATGAAATACAGTGGTGTTTAGGGCTGTAGAGTCATATATCCCCATGAATACACACAGCTTGTTTTTTCCTTTGTGCTTAGAAGAGGTTACCAGAAAACAAAGGTAGATGTTATGATACATGAGGAGAGATACCTACACAACTGACTGCTGCAGTATTATTGAAACTGTTCCTTTGCTAACATACTATGTTAGTGAAGTTATCTGATACTGCTTTGGACTTCTCATGTCTCCACCAACAGCACAGATGCAAAAAGGGGCCAAGGAGTCTTTTTCATCTTCAAGCCTGCTCAGCATAGTTTTGTGGATAAGAAGAAATGATCCTTCTCTCTTGGTTTCTTGTTGCTGTTGCTATTGGAGTTTCTTTTAAAAACAGAGAGACTCTAAATATTTGGCTTCTTTGAAGTGGTTCCTATTATCCATGAAATTTCATATTCAGAGCAGACATGAAGATACAAGAGTAGCTTCTGTAAATTTATGTAACTGTTTGCAAATATGTCATTTCACCACTGACATAATTTTTCTATAACAAACATTTTTTCATGGCTAGGCTTTGCAAACGAAGATTTGGGAAGGCTCTATCCACATTTGCTACAGGCACGCTGGTGGCTTATGAGGCCAATACTTGACAGACAAATCCAATTGCAAAAGGCACAGCAGAAAGACTCCTTAGATGGTGTATTCTGCTATACACGGTTTTTTCTGCGTTGCCTTTTTTCCTCGAGAGTGATCCTGCGTGTGTTCTCGAAGGAGACAGCTGTCTCCAGGCTTCCCAATTTGAGGCCAGAGTAGACCAGTTATGTTGATCAATATGGCCAAGGCTGAGATGTTGTTTCAGGGAGTCCTTGTATCTTTTCTTTGGGGCTCCTCTCATGCAACAGCCAGTGGCAAGTTCACCATAGAGCAGGATCTTAGGGAGGCGGTGGTCCTTCATCCTTGAGACGTGCCCTGCCCATCGCAGCTGTGTTCTCAGTAACATGGCCTCAATACTTGTGACTGCTGCTTGTTCTAAAACAGATGTGTTGGTCACATAATCTGACCAGCGGATGTTTAGGATTGTACGGAGGCAGCGCTGATGGAAGCGTTCTAGGAGACGCAGGTGGTGGCAGTAGATGACCCATGATTCAGAACCATGTAAGAGAGTAGACAACACTATGGCTTTGTAAACACTGATCTTGGTGCTTTTCTTCAAGTGTTTATTACGCCATACTCTTTTGTGGAGTTTTCCAAAAGCACTGTATGCCTTTGCTAACCTGTTGTCTATCTCTCTGTCAATCTTACCATCCGAGGAGATGAGGCTACCAAGGTAATTAAACTGTTGGACTGATTTGAGCTCTGATTGGCCAATGGTGATGTGGGGATGATGGGGGACTTCCTGAGGTGCAGGTTGATGGAGAACCTCTGTCTTCTTTAAGCTGACTTCCAGCCCAAAGAGCTCAGCAGCATCTGCAAACAGGATGTTAAACGCTGCAGGGCTGCTTCTGTGTGGGCAACAAGGGCGGCATCATCAGCATAAACTGTTTGCAAATGTGTCATTTGACCACTGACATAATTTTTCTATAACAAACATACTTTTACAGCTAAAACCTTACAATTCTAGTCACAGAGATGGGTATTATAAAGCATGTACAGAGAGTAATTATTTTGTACAACTTTGACCCAAAAGAACACAGTGAATGTGTTCAGGATGTTTTGAGCTGAATGATAATTCTGATGAAAGTTTGTGGGCTTTTTTGGTTTGTCTTTTTTGCTTTTTGGTTTTTGGAACACACTGGGTAACGAGGAAGCAAGTTTTGTCAGGAATGCATCCATAAACTTTTCTATGCAAAAAAACCCCTGTATTTTTCTGATGTAAGCTTTGCAATTCACTCCTGCTCATTCAGGCTTTGCTCAGGATTTGCAGCTAAAGATTTCTGGCTGATATGCAACAGCTAAGGACAGACTGTGACTTTCTGAACAACTGCAAGACTTAACAGGTTTTAGTCATGCCGAGCTTGATTCGAGGGCATGAAGCTTGTTGCTCCTCTGTTGTCAGTACTAAATAGCAAGTCAAAAGGAGGATGTAGCTGCCAGGGTTTAGTGCAGAGAGAATACAGAAATGGCACTGGTGCTGAGAGGTGTTGCTAAGTTAAAATCTGTGGTGTTCAGAAAGGTAATGAGTCAAATTGTGGGACGGGGAGAGGACTAGAAGCCTGCCAGGATGAAAGGAACAAATGATGGGAGGGGAAGTAAGTCCATTTTAGCTATTAGAATACTAATTCAGAACCAGTATAGGTCAAAGTTTTATCGACACTAGAAGAGACTGTTTTGGCCTGAAGTTGTTTTAGGAGCCCTAGCTGCAGTGTTCGAAGAACTATTTATATGGAGGATTTATCACCACAAAGGGAGCTTAGATACTGTATGTCTACAAGGCATTTTATATGAAGATTTGGGTGTTTCACAGTATGTGAACTGGATGCTTAATTACTTAATCTACAGAATGTCATTAATCAAGGGGTGTGGTTTTAATGAAGTTCTCTCATATGCAGTAATTAAGCCAGTTTTCCTATTGATATTTGTCCTTTATTCTTTAACTTCTGTGAATAATCTTGTTTTCTGCAGTGCTGGTCCCGAGCTATCTGTGTGCTGGATGGCTTGCCATTTCCCGGGTGTAGATTAGTCAGTCAGTAGCTGCAAGCCGGAGATGAGCCTACCTGCTTTCCCATCTGTGGGAACACTAATTAGAGTTTTCTTTCTCTTTCAGGCATCATTTTTTTTCTGAAACTTGTAGGAACTTAATTATCTCTGAGAATATTTCTGTCCCCTACCCTGTGTTAGTTGGATAAAATTAAACAGCAGAGTTTCTCAGTTATTAGGATAAAACCAGCGAAACAGGCAGTGCAGTCACATAAGTTTCATTGCCCTAGGAATCTGGACTAAAAGGTTTATTTCTCTTATGGCAGCACTTTGCTGATAGACCCACACTAGTCTTAAGACATACATTCTGGTCATGGGCAATTCTTTCCTTCTGTCGAGTATACATTTTCATAATACAGTGGGACAAAGATCACATTCTTTCCATAATCAACAGCAGAGATATAACTGCACACACTGGCAAGATGGATAGGATGGAGTACAGATGCTGCCCAAATATTCATTCTCCCTGACTTCATTGGGTTATTTTTAAAATATCCTTTCAGTTAAAGTTACATAAAGAAAATGGTTTTGAATGGCTTCTTCTTTCACTTAACCTTCATAAAGATAC
Organism: Manacus vitellinus; assembly: GCF_001715985.3. NCBI lineage: Eukaryota > Metazoa > Chordata > Aves > Passeriformes > Pipridae > Manacus > Manacus vitellinus. The sequence continues at coordinate 1,163,990 of NW_021940660.1, forward strand.
TCAGCAATGAGGTTTGCCTAAATGTCTGTTCTGTGCTGTTCTGAAAAGAAGCTGTTACAATGTTGACTAGACCTTCATTTGTCCTTTGTCATATGTTAACATCAGTAATGTTCTGATTTTGTGACTACAATATAGTTCTCTAGGGAGTAATTTGCCCCAGTTAGACCATCTGAAAACAGTTACTTCATGTTCATTATCCTTCAGTATTTCAGCTATTTCTTCAGTAATTAATGCTATTTTAATTAAAATTTTAGATATATCTCCTTGTATGTACCTGGGTATAACCTAGAGGTATCCCCAAATTTGTATGTTCTCTCTTTTTTATTTCAAATTTCTCCACAAACGTCCCTGATTATTAAAACAGTGAAATAGTGAAACTGAAGCTGTACAACTGGAGGGTTCCTTATGTTTATTCCACAGGCTAGAGTGTGTAGCTAGGACCACTCAGGATCAGGCCACATACTTATTTCTCCCAATAAACCTCTAAACTGTAGTTAATATCAAATTCTGTACATCTGCTGATTTGCTGAGTTTTGGCTGTTTGGCTTTTTGTTGTTGTTTTGGTTTGGTTTTTTTTTTTTTATTATTATCCTGGCAGCACTTCGTACTATAAAAGTTTGCACAAACACCCAAGAAAACCTGACAACAAGAAGCATGCAGTACAATAAAATAAACCATTTTTCTCAGCATGAAATTGAAGCCACTCTTACGGTTGCAGCTAAACAAGCACTTAAAGAAGTGTTTAAATGTTTGAATTAAGTATACTGCTGTTGCTATGGCTAGGTCTTTGCTTTGCATGTCTAAATGGATTAGAACAGAGTTTGACTTTGTTTCTGCCTTTAAGACTTACAGAAGTGTATTATTTATGACAGCTTCAACATTCTGCTATATGAAATTCACTTAATTTGAAATATCTATAAATTACTATCGAGGTAAGAGTTTTCTTCCCTACATAAACACGTTCTAATCTTCTGAGGCTAAGTATAAGAAGGTAAAGCATATCTTCTCAATAGTAGTGATGCTTCCGGTGCAAGAAAGATGTTGAGCATGTTTTCTTTCTTGTTTTCTTTATTCTGGCTAGGAAAGTGAGGTTAATAGCACACAAGAAAAAAAGCATTTGACATCCATTATAAAGTGTTGTCTATTGCTACTATGGTAGCACAGTATCAGAAAGTACTTGAATTGTTGCTACATCATTAAGGTTCAGAAAGTAATTATGTTCTACAAACCATTTCTGTGTTTTAGAAGGAAATAGCAAAATTTTACATTAGGACAAAACTTTCAAAAGTTTTTTTCTTTGTTGTTTTAACCTTTCCTCCACCCTAAAAATCTCTCTCTCAATATCAGCCTGGAATCTGAAATTCAAAATGGGTTCTCCCTGGCACATATTTCATCAACAATGAACTTTCTGTAATCAGAGCTTGGAAACATGAAGACACACAGCAGTTTTAAATACAGTGTCTGGGGAAAACAAAAACTAGCTAATGGTTGAAGGTTTGAACCAGCTGCCTTCTGGAGTCCAGGGAGCTATAGGATTTGCTGATGCTTCTGTACTTTGATGGTTTTGTCATTTAATTCCCTGTTCAAGACCATAAATACTTGTAACTGATAGAGACACACTTCTCTCTGCCTCCACTTACTTTGCTCCTGAAGGAAAAACAACTCAATCCCAGGATGTGTTCTTTGCCCTCTACTTCCCTTCTGGCTTGGCAGATGTGATAAGATTCTCACCTCTTCTAACAGTCTAACACTCAAATTTGTGCTCAGAAAAGATAGACACTTTGCAGAGGAAGAGCAACCAAATGCACAGGACTGGGTGATTTCAACACATGAGGGAGCTTAGGGGGAGACTGAGCTACCTGTCCTTGCCTCTAAAGCATCATGTTATCAAGGTCTTTCTCTAGCAGCTGTTGCTTTGTCAAAAGCTCACCCAAGCACAGCTTCTCTGTATATGTCCTCCTTTCACCCCTTCCCCAAAATCAGGAACCCCTCCAGGTGCCTTGAGCTGCTACTGCTGCTGAGAGCACGGCTGGCTCAGGCTCTAGGCAGGACAGCCCGCTGGAGCGATGGGCTGCCTGCTTTGCCCAGGCCTCACAAGAAGATTTTTTGGTAGGGCACCTGTGCCAGGCAATCGTGTGGCAGTCTTAATATTTTACAGTCCTCAATCTGGTGAAATAAAGAGTGGTTTTACTGTGCTAGCAAGAAAGAAAAACCTGCATTACCCTAGCTATGGCAGTTTTAAGAATTACAGTCCAGAAATAAGATTTCTTGTTTGAGCCTGCCTGAACAGTGCAAGCCAGTTGAGGATTAGGACTGTCAAAATATAAGCATGTACTCTTAGTCAGTCATCTTGGTGAGAAACAAGTAGGAACTGCAAGGCTGACCGTTCTCTCTGCCAGGCTGTCCACTGACCCTGCCTTGCCTGCACAGGATGCATCGCAAGCATGAACAGATATGAATGCAGTTTGCGACTTCTGATAGTCATACCCTGTCTGGTTGCACCCTGTCTCCTGTTTTGGACATAGTTCCCTGACCGTTTCTTTTGAATGCAGTTTGTTTCCTGCTCCTGACTCAGTTTTATGCTACTGTTTCTCTAGATACCATATCACTTGTTCAGTCAGTGCTATGCTGTATTTTTTCTTATTCTTTCTCTTCCTCAGCCAAGAGAAGAAACAACTGAGTGTTCAAGTGGAGATGACCTTAAGACTCATTGCTATAATAGTAGAACAGATTGTATTTGCTGTAGGCTGCTGAAGTATGTGAACTGTAGGCAATGAACAGGCAGTGTCCCCACTCTGACTATTGAGAACAGGGCAAACTTGTGTTCTTGTAGAATAAATGAAAACATCAAGATAACCTGAAGAGATTTCTTTCAGAATTTCCCTCTTGCAAAATTTCAGAGTTGCCTTGTAACTCACTGTTTATTGCTGCAAATGCCTCGCCTCACCTCATATTTGTGAGGGATGCTTTGGGTTTTGTGTGAACAACTAAACACCCCTATAGCCAACTGTGCACTGCCAGAAAAAGAATCCTTTCCAATCTTGTCAGAAATCCTATCTTGAAACATCCCCCATTTTCTTATTACAAATAAGGTGGATTTTAAAACCCCCTCAAGATTCTTCCCAGATGAGGTAAATCCTGCACTTCCCATCAGTTGACATCTAATTCTCTGGATACTCTTTGAAATAGTTACTTTTCTATAAAAGTGACACTGTTGCTTTCATGAACAGACTTCTTGATGTGTCTTGCTCAGAGGAACTTTTAGTAGCCATACATTATGTACACATGTGCATGCCTATGCATAGAAATATAGTTACTGAATTTATGGCACAAGCTATTATAGCCTTCCTTTTTAAGCACTTGCAAACGAGACTATGAAAATTTAAAGGCAACTACAGTGAAGCCACTGATTGACTAATACAGAATTACTCAATCTATGTCTAACCAGCTTGATCCATACAATCGAGACCGAGATGAAAGGTTAGTTTCTGCTCTTCTAGTAACTAGCCTTGCAAACACCTATTTTAAATTCTGTCATGCTGAATTACATGGCTCTTATCATTTTCAGATCTTTTTTGAAAGCAGCCCCAGGTTACATGCATATTGGATTACCATGCATCAAAGAGATTAAAATAGGTGTTTTATAAAGATAAGGACTTTTTTGTATTCTACTTGCAAAAAATTGCATTAAAAAGACCCTTTAGAGAAAACAAAAAAGGCTCAGAGGAACTAAACTGGAAGAAGCAGCTCATAGAAAACTGCAGAATGGCTGACAATATACACTAGTACTTTGTTTCTGGCTTTAATGTGTGTTTTATATCCTCATGAAGAAGCATAAAGTTGGGCATTAACATGTGAAAACAGAAACTACTTACACATTATTGACTCATTTTATAGTCTTTTGAAATTATAAAGAAAATCACAGTTACTTTCAGATGGTAATTTTCTCAGGTATTCCTCACTGACAGACCCGATGTGAATTTATCGGTAACCAAAAATCTTTCTAAGAAGCAACATGTGAATTTATTTAGGGATTTTACAGGAAGAGTTGAGATTTTTTTTTTTTTCCATCTTGAGGTCTGAAAGTTTGAAAGTTGCATTTGATCCTATTACCTATTTATTAGCAATAAAAAGTCCACAACATGAAATGGTGAAGAAATCATATGTTGCTATTCATAAAGCCATTTCAAAGAGCTACCTGTACAGGAAGGACCAAAACCAATTAAAATGTGAAAGAACAGTAAGTTCTAGAGGGGAATTCTTTCTGAAAATGTCATATATATATGTGTCTGCTTATTTCTTGTATTTGACTGAGGGAGAATCCAAACTCCAAGAAAGGCTCTTGTACTTCACATCAATAATCATGTTTTTTACAACTGACAGATATTTGATGTGAATATGAGGAACCTTGGAGGTACAATGTTTGATGGAAAGGTATTGAGGGTATTGAGTTACTCAGCTTGGGTACTAGTATTGAGTTACTCAACTTGCAGGGTAAAAGCATGAAACAGTGTGAGCTGTATCAAGTATAACCCAAAAGAGGTTATCTGCAATTCTTTATGTTCTCTATACAATCTAAACAGGACTGGTTTTGGAGGCTTTATGACTTGTACAATCTGACTTTACTGAGCTTAAGTAGATTAGTAGTTATTTTTAAATCACATAAACTTCCAGATGATTTGAATATTTTTATTTAGAACATTATAAGAATCAAATGTTAGTCTGTTTTTCCAGTGTCATAAACTACTGAAACTAAGGAATCAATATTAGAAGGAAATAGATTATAACTAAGATACTAGAAGGGAAGGGGGTGCAGATGTGGGATGGAATTCATATATTATTCACCACATTTGGGCAAAGAAAAGAATATTCAGTTTTAATGCCAAAAGTGAAACAGTGGGAAGCATGTAGACTCTGAGTGGCCTGATCTCACTAGCCTCACCACCATGCATGGGATGGGAGAGAAGGCACTGTCCTCATCTCTCCTAGTAAGGGTTGCAGGGAAAGGAAGAGTCCCCAACCCAGTTCCTCTCAGTAAAACACATCTGGGGGAGAGAGGAAAGTGTTCTCTGTTTGTGCATCGGTGTGGTCACAGAGAACGGGTTACATTCTCAGTGAGGAAGAAGATGGTTTTGCACACAGTACCTGTTTACAGGACTCTACCCTGTTAGGCTGATGGCTTTCTGATACTGTATGGCCTGATCCTTCCCACCCCTGCTGTGCTCTCTGCTTGCAACAGTGTGCTTTGCTGCGTGGATGCAGCTGCTGTGTTTTGTACTATGCTCCTTCTCGTGTGTGGTTCTGAGTACATCCCCAAGCTATAGGCTCATCTATGTAACTAACATGTCATTCAGATTGCACTTCAAGACCGAGCACAGCTTATCATCTAGTAGTGATTAATTGCTAAGAATTCCCAGTACCAATCAGTCAATCCTCCCAAATCAACAAATTTAATGAAGATTAACATACTGACCAGTCAGCTTTCCTAATGTAGCATATAATCTTAGTAATGGTCTGTGCTTCCCACATGTATGACCCTATGTTATAACATAGCAAAGGAAAAACATAACATTTGACTTTTCTTAAGCATACCATCATCTTGTGAGCCTACGGATAGTAACCCTGGACCCATCTCTCAGGGACTGTATTCACGCTCCTTGGCTTCTCTAAAATGACTTCTGACAAATTTACCCTTCTTAGGGAAGCAGTCTGCCTACGGGTACAGTTGGTGCTGGACTTTGTGCTATTCTGCAGCTTTGGATGAGGCCAAGACAGCGGGATTTACAGGGGAGGACCTCGATTTCCTGCCTGTTTTTCAGGTAATATTTGAATATGCTGTATGAATTGCTTTGCACCCACAAGCCAATAGTTAACTCTAACACAGAAAATACTTCAATATCTTTGAATATAACAATTTCTTGTAACCTCATCACCTGCAGTGTTCATAAGATCATTATTTTAAAACTACTATCTAGCATACCGATCTGGTTACTAGATATGATAAATTAACCTTTGCAGGAACATTTGGCATTAAATTTGGCTCCATGCTCATAAAATAAAAACATAAAATTAATTCAATCAGGAAAATGAAAAATTCTAAAATTCTCAAAAATATATTTTTCACACTGATGTTTCTGGGAAAAAAGTAATAGGCTGTGTACGTGATTCTTCATGTAAGGAAGTCCATGAAAATGAAGGTGCTGAATCTGAGCTAAAAAATATTTTTAGATTTCATATGAAAATAATACAGTAAGGAGTTTTTTGAAGTCTCCCTTACTGTTATTCTGGAATTAGTTACAAGTTACTATTGAACTATAGTTCAATAGGTTTCTTTAGTTCCTTATTTCTCAGTTGATTTATTAGTATTGAGGTAGGGAAGTTGACTATTTACTTCCATCGCGTTATCTCTGAGCTTATAAAAAGTATTGTATTCATTTCTTCTAAGTGGTCTCTTAGAAATTTTGTATCTATATTTTGGACTTAGCCAGAGTGAGAAATGTATTATATAAATCTTAAATGCATTATTAGTTTTAAATAAGAAACTTCCTGCTAGATTCTTGAGAGATTTTGGGTGTGAACTAAGGTGACAAAGGACTTTAGGGTCATTAACAAACAGGAGACCTCACTTGAAGCTTTAGTAAGATTTGTCACCCAACAAACTAAAGTACCTTTTCCTTCTGTCACTTCCTGAAAGTTCGTGTCACTTAAGGCTTTCAATCCTCTACTTGGTGCTGCTGAGTCCTAACCCAAATAATATGTCCGCATGATTAAGATGTATTGATTAAAGAATTATCATATCATGTGAGGAATGAGCATCAGAAGAATTAATAAAAGCCAAATATCTTTTTTATGCTAATTATTTTCAAAATGGATGGCAAAGGAAGAGAACCACAGAATGTATGTCAGCAGTTTGGTGTCCTTGGTGCACTGCATCAATAACTCTCAAAGATTGTATGACTCTTTCATTTGTGGCTCTTTCATTTGTGGCTCTTTCATTTCATATTTCATTAGACTTTATAATTCTAATAGTCATTTCTTTGAAATAAATATACTAGTGCATTGAAATATTGGACTTCATCATTTGGAGTGTAATTCAGCTTCTTCTAAAATGTCATGAAAATCCTATGGCAGCACAAGAACTATATTCATGCTTCAAGAGATAATTTCACACGTTGCTGTCTGGTTCTTTACAGCTACCAACACCTAGCTGAACAAAGGGTGTCTGACTGTTCAAAGGGCTGAATTTTGCTAGCTTTCCTCATAGATGTTGCTTTTCTCAATTTTCAGGATTTTAGTGCTGGTATTATGGGGGGAAAACTCTTGAATCACAAGTTTTGAAAATATTACATGGCTAAAAGCCCCTAGAGAGATGAAGGGATGAGTGATGGTTCCTCTGCAGTGTACAGAAATGGCTCTTCTGATAGAGTGCTAGTCCACTGTGGGAAGAGCAAGACCAAGATGAATACTGCTGGGTGCAGGGACTGTCCTCAAATCCTTAATTTGCTCCTTTCCATAGCCAGGGACTGGGAATATGAGTAACTATCCAGGAGGTTCACTCCTGTTGTTAGTCTGACGAATCCCCTGCACTATAAATGAGGCTGACAGACTGAGAAGCCAAGTGCAGATCAAGAGCCCGCATTTGGCCGTGCTGGGTGTAGCATCTCACCTGCACCATTCTATCGCACAGTCATGCAGTCACAGATCTCTTGTTTTGTTCACAGCACTGGTTCACTGTGTGAACCTCAGGAAGACGCATCACTTAGGATTAGGTTGTCCTACTTACTGATCAAATGCTAATGACAGTACCTGTGTTAAAGAATAATAAGTAGCCTAAAGGAAATATAAGTATTGCCTTATAACAAGTGATGATAAATGCTACTCTTCATGCTTATTACAGTAGCCAAATTTTACTCAAATATTTTCAAAAAGAAAATTTTGGTATCCCAACTTTTTGGCAGTATAATGTTCCATCTTATTTCAGTTTGTCCGGGTATTTTTCCTTCAGCCTAGTCCACAGAAATATTCCTGGGTTTCCAGTAGCTTTTCATCAAGAAACCATAATTATCATTCTAGATTTTATTTCAACACAGTCAAAAACAACACAGTTTTTATCTGAGCTAGATGATTATGCAAACAGAATGCCAGTTCTGTTACTTAGGTTTGCTGTTGTTGGAAATGCTGTTAGGATGTTTAGGTAAACTGCTTAAATAGTTCTGAAATGTGCAGTAAAATCCAAACATATGTCAATTTTAGCCCCACTATTAGATTCTCTTGTCTCTCTTCCTACTCTTATAAGAATTCTGAAAAGCACTGGAAATACACTGCTGGATCTTTTTTTTTTTTTTTTTTATTTACCAGACACATGTAAATGAATGTCAGTGTTGTTTTCCATTAAGACCAGAATAATTTTAAAAAGAAAAGCAGGTATTGCAGCTATGCTTAATACCTAAAGAGTTACAGATTTGGCAGTAAAATGGGGGACCTTTGGTTCAATACTGAGCATGCCTGACAGTAAAGCTCTGCTTTGACAAATGATTAAGCATGCTGAAATGTACATTGCTTAAAGCATCTGTGGTTGAGTAGCACTTTTTTAGGGAAGTATATCAAGGGATTAAAGTAAAAGAAATGAGTTTTTGTCATGTGATAATAAGTCTTTAGGCTTTCATTCCTGTTGCATTCAGGAAAAATATCTGAGTTTTCATCTTCCCTCTTCTCAGATTACTTTTGTCTTTGTATGACTGAGCTACATATTCTTCTGAATAAATTCTGAATGGCTGGTTAGCAGGAAAATAAAAGCAAGCCTGAACATTTTAGAGCATTAAATTAAGGACAAATTAATAGGATTTTTGTGAACGCTATCTGTATTAGATTTCAGTAAAACCAATTGCACAGTGGAAGTGTGAAAACTTTGATTAAGAGTTAATCTTTTGTAGTACAGATGGCATTAAGTTAGAACTTACTACTGGAGAAACTGGTTCAGTCTAATTTTCAGAATGGTGATGATTTTCCTCTCAACCAGGAAAAAAATCTCAGTAGATGATTAATTAATGGTAGGTTTTGATCTTCTCTGATTGGAAGAGCAAGACTAATAAGTATTTTGGAACAAAGAAAACAGCAGAGCAAGAGACAGTTTGTTTTTATTTAGATTTGTCTGTCATGAAATGCACTTTCAAAAAGCACACTGGAACAATAGAAATTGAATGTCTGAACATGTACAAGTAAGTAGGTGCAAGAGTTTTTACCAGCAAACATAAATCATCATCTTTCTTTGAAATTTCAGACTGGGTGATGTCTTTCAGGTGACCCAGGTTTTGACTATATCATGAATATAACATAGCAGAAAATTACTTCAACCTCAAAATAATATATCCAAAAGAAAAATTACTTTCTCCAAATGTTGTTAAAAAGCACTCCATGAAAATATAGCACAGGGAAGAGATGAATATAAGGGTTAAAAACCTGGAAGACCAAGCTACCTGCGATCAGTCCACTGACTTTTTTTTTAAGCCACACTTTTTCAATCACACTAAAGTGATGACATTGTCTATACAATTTATTATTAATGGAAGAACCATATACTTGCTGTGTGCTATTATGAAAGAACAGTACAGGGCAGTTGAAGGAGTTACATTTTCAAGTGCTTTTTAACTTTGCCAGAACAACAAGTTCACTGATGTGAACCTTCTCTTTTTCTCTGATTATTTTTGCTTTCTCTTTTCAATTTCATGTTAAACACTGCAACTGATATCTGATGCACTGGTGTAATGAAATAAAACAATGGAGATAAATCATAGGCTGTATCTACAGAAATGCTGAGGTTTTATTTAGGCTTGATGAACTGAGGAAGACAGAAATGAGGCACTGGGTCACGTGGTCCAGGCTGGTCTCGTATCTTTAAGCAATTTGTCACAATCCTAACATTGGTTAGAAAATCTATGCAAATATTGTTCTGACAAATGGTGCTTGGTACAGGACCTTATATTCTGTTGCAAAATGCCAGAATCTATTTCTGCTCAGCTTAGAACATCGAGTTCTAAGCAAAATGCTGCCAATACACATGAAAACCTGTTCCTACACTGAAACAATCACTGGTTTTGCCTCATAGGTGCTCTTTAGTTCTGGTATTCTTTGAATAGATACAAACACTTTGTTATAATTTAGAGGGTCCACACATGGTCTTTGGTGAAGAATTAATTTTTTTCACATCGAATGAAGTGTTCATTGGATATTCCATGCAATACTTCATCTCCTCCCTCCCATGTGCTGCTGAAGGCTGTTGGAGTGTGGGAATGTCAGTGTCACAGAGGATTGGGCATGACTTCCCTTCCAGCAGTTGAATTGGGGTGATACCCTCTCGTGGGGAGTAAGGTGTGATATTTCAGAAATCACAGAGGTGATAGGAGATAATCTTGGAGTTCCAATTACATTTAGCTTAGTCTAACCAAATTATGAAGGGCTTTTCCACAGCTCTTGAAAGAAAACAGTAGTGTGTAAATGAAACATACTGACAGTGTGATTTGTTACCCCTGAAAACCAACAAATGAGCTATAATATTCAAAGTGCAAACCTATGCACTTAAGTAAAACCAAAAATTTCAGCAATAAGCTAGGAACTCTTTAGCTGAGAAGGCCAGAGGAGCAGAAGGCCCTTGGAGCATTAATTAATTAGAGATTGGCTAGAGGCCAACTGTAAGTTGCAGCTGTGAAAAACATAGATGTATCAGACGAACTTCAGCTGAGGTAAAGCCAAGCCTTATCTAGAATACTAAATACTGATATAGTTAAAGATTTTGGAACATTTGAAAGATTTTGGAACAGATGAAGTAGAAAGTTTTAAGACTGATGTAAATGAGGGTCTCAGCAGTCCCTGCTGGACTCCAGAAAGGAAAGGAGGAAGAAAAGGTCTTCTCTGGGTTACAAGTCTGCCCTTGAGGACTTGCTCAATAAACAACACAGTACCTTGCAACAAGAACAGTCTTGAAGGGATTGTAGTGTCCAAATTTGCTTCCAGCTTCTTCTACTGCTTGATCTAGGGTTGTGGGACTGTGTCTTTTCCCATCATATGAATTCTGTCAGTCAGGAGAGGAGAAAAAGCTCAGCCTCCGTGTTGATATCTGTACAACATCAGCCCTTTAATCTCTATTTAAGATCCTTTTGAGGATATTCTGACAAAACAAGGACTGGACATAGATCACTGTCCAGTGATCAAATCAGAAGAATAAAAACAGGGAGAAGAAATAACTTCAGAAAACATACAAACTAACCAAAACAAAACAACAGAAAAAAAATGCTATCTGAAAATCTGGATTTTCAGAGCCTTTAAATTAATACATATATAAAGGGGATTATATAAATGTTATACTATTGTAGGAGTTTGCACTGAATGGCACTGAAAAGTCCTTTGAGTCATGTAGACATAAAGTACTGGAATTTAAAAGTTTGTATCACAAATACAAACAGTATTTGTTTTTTTCTGTAATGGAAAAAACAATATTTTCCATCAGCAGCACATGACACACCATGCAACAGGCACACTTCAGTTTTATAGCAACCTTCCTGTAAGCTTTATCCAAAATGGTAATTTCAAGAAGCCCCAAGTCCCAGATTAAATGAGGTTTGGTACTTAACTATCATCTTTTTTGGACTATCTTTGGATAGATTTGCAAAAAGCTAGAAATGTTCTATTACATGCTTGTGTTCAGTAAGGTACCTAAACTGTTGATGTTGTTAGTGCTTCAGTAGAGCAAAATAAATTGGTGATTTGCTAAACTATCAAAATGCATGGATTATGTAATACAGAGGGGATAAAGGTTTGCAAAGTATAGATCCAAAAAATGTCTGTTGCCTTCAGAATCAAATGCAGACTATAATGCGTAGAAATAGTCTTCAGTGGAACCAAGAATGTCATAGATATTGAAAGCATAGATGTCTATAAAGCACTTGGGACAGGGGCCTTTTTCCCCCATCATTTCCTTCCATTCTTTGAACAACCAAGGTCTGAAATTTAATTTTTAGAGCAGCAGAAATCTATCATAGATGTCAAACTGTATAGGACATTTAATCAGATAACTTTTGCAATCCTATTACAAGTTAACTTATTCCAGATGCTGTATTTTCTGTTTGAGTGAAAAATAGAAGATGTCCATGCTGGATGACAGATACAATGAGTTTCACAGCTTAAAAGCCCCAGCAAGCCTACAGCACTATTTGAAACATTGAAGTGTCTCGTACTTTAAAACTCAAGTTAATTATGGAAAATAGTGATATCACCAAGAATCTATTTGTTTTAAGTATATTAACATCAGAAGCTGAAATATACTCTGAATATGGTGATAGTAGTAAATGATGTAAAATCTCTATCTGAAAAACTCTGAGTTGTATCTTCTTGGTTTTTGTTGCTAGCCTACTGTTGAACCCTTTCAGGAGAGGAATGTTGGAGTTAGAGATATTAGAATTGTAGATTCCTATTTTCAGGGGAGAAGAATGTTTTTTATTGGTTTGGAAGTCTTATTTTATTGCCATTGTGGAGGCACTGCACACTAGAGACTGTAAGGGGTATTTCTCCCACCTGCCCAAAGGTGAGGTCAGCTGGGTGACTGCAGATTCAAGCACTGCTCCCCCCAAAATCCGTACAGTGACTGTGGATAGCAACAGGAGTTTGATGTTGATTTTAAGCGTTTCTGTTTTGTTTCATTCTGGGATGCCTAAGAGGATTGTTCTGTTTGTCTTTCCAGAAGTTTTATTCATAGAGGATGTTATTGGTCCCTTTTAGTGTGTACACAGAGCACTGGGAAAGGTAGATATTAAGGATGGAAGCATTGCAAGTGCCTTCAACAGGCTGCCCTGAGCTTTTTCATCAAACCTAAGTAAACAGTTATTTATTGTCCCCTCCATGACTAGTTGCTTGCAGTCTGAATAAGACTTAAAAGTATGCTATTGACATGCAGAAAGAAATTATGGTAATACAGTGTTGGTTCCTAATCCCTTATTTTGAGATAAGGGTTTTTTCCCTCTCATGTTCAAGAGATTTGACTTTTTTTTTTTTATTTTTGAAATGTGAAGTAAAATTACTACTAGGTAACCTATGTCATGGCTCACTGTTTCTGTTATAACAGCTTTCCTTTATAAGTACTCTTTCTTCCATATGAGAAGAATCTGCCTTTGTCCTTGCTGTACAGGTTATCTCACATTTCACATAGGGAAGGTGCTGTGTGTGGGTAGTTGCTGTGAAGCAAATGTCTCACTTCAGGTTGGTCTATACAAACATCCTTCTGAGGGGAAGCCCAAAAATTTGGTGTTCTTTGTTTTCCATTAAAATAAATTTTACCTACCTGTCCATCAACTATCCAATTTTATTAATTTCTTTGTTTTCTCTAGTGCAAAACTGTGGCTCTTACCTGAAAACCCCTGTGCTTTGGAGATTGTGGTTGTTTTGATGTCTCTCACTCTCTGTTTCCCTGTTTTTTAAAGAGAGATATTTATGTGTATGCATTTGGAGGCATTTTCGAAGTAGCATATTGTAGACAAAATTATAAACATTTTATAGTTTGATATATTAAAGCACAGTAAGTGTGTGCAAATCTAAGCTTGCTGCTTGTTTTCTTAATCAATCTTGATTTCCCCACTGACCCTCGTTTTCTCTCAGTAATGTAAGAAGGGACAGAAATTTTTTCAAACCATACATTTACTGACAAGAATGTCTTGTCAGAATTACTAAGTATGAAGGAAATATTTATATAATTGATTGTTAAATGCTCAGTTAATGCTGAGTATTGAAATGTTGTCTTGTTTGCCTACATTTTTCTTTATTACTTCAATATCTTCCTATTATTGGCATTCTTAATATACACTGTCTATTTTTATACTCTCTATTGATAGTTAAATTAGGATATTCTTGGTGAAGGCCAAAGTATTCTGAGATTATAGTCTGTCAGTGGTGATTTTTTATTTCTTCTTTTTTCTTTTCCTAGATCTTTTTGAACAGTACAATTGAAATTACCCTCTCTAATTTTGGCACAGTAAATCATGGAAGTTCAAATTACCTAAGGTCAAAAACCTTTTTCCAGAAGGACTTGCCTACTAAATGTATTAAGAAACACGTTGTAACTTTTAAAAGGCAAAGTGATGAATAAGTTATCAAAGGAAGTTTTAACAAGAGTGGAAGTAATATATATCCCAGAGGAAGCTATTATGAGCCCATTAATATCACAAGCCAAAGTTTTACTTACTGAATATAATCTAAATTGCATTGAACTTGCCAACCATGAAGGGAAATACTCAGTTGCTGTGGTCTCGTGGTTGATTCATTCCTTTGATTTCTTCAAATATCTTTCTTCCTCTCCTCTTTGTTTACATGAACAGTTCAAATTCAATTATATAAGCCACAGTGATTTGGAAAGTCATTGTTCATAACAGGGTGATGTTCCTTGATGCCTGTGAATAATGGAGAAAATTTCCTTGATGATCCAAACATGATGCCTCCAAACCTTAGGGTACTGGGACTTGAGCTATACAGTACTCTGTGTAAATGTTCTTTTAGACCTTCTGACCATGTCAGGCTTTGGATGCACCTGCACAAAAGGCTGGGAGCAGCATGACCAGCACACATGGCTCAAGCAACTGCTGCTTGGCTTTGCTGGAGTTGGTACTTTGTCAGTTGAAGGTATGCTAGCACAGCCTGAGAAATGATGGTCGAAGCACCTCACATATGCACGAGCAAGAAATGGTGGTAAAGGGAGTAATTTCTCTGTTTTGCAAGCCAGGGCAGCCTGGTTGAGTGTGGCTGATCGTGGTGGTGTTGGGTGGCACAATTTGCCCCCACCCTCATGCCACTGGTGCTGCTCCATCTGGCAGACAGCTGTTTCCTCCTGAGCTGTCTCACCTGAGCACAGCGACATGCTGGGACTTGCCCAGCCCTGCTCCAGCGGTTTAATGACACGTGGATTTTCTTTCTCATTATTTTTGGTAGAGAGGTCAGCTCAAAACTTAGAGGTATCCCCAGAATAGATATTGTGCCACAGTTAACTACTAATAGCACGGATTTAACCTGGAAATAGCCTACTGTTTGTTCTCACAAAACCACAAAAGGTATGTTGTTTAAAGACGCAATTTTACATTTTTTTCTGTTTGGGAGAGAGATATGGTTCTGATATATTTAAGAAAAATGTCTAAGTCAGAGAAAAAGAAGTTTCTCTTTGGACTGAATTGTCTCCAGAAGGTAGTAGAATGTGGGCAGGACTGCATGTTGGCACTTTTCCTCCCCCTGCAGGTGGTTAAAGGTTCTGGCACTTTGCACAGATTTGCTTCTAAACCTGGTCCCTTGTAGTGTTTCTCATGGAAATTTTTCTTTTTTAAATTAAAAAAGAATATTAACTTGAGCATGTCAAAAATTCCTCATGGCATATGAATGTAGTCCTTCAGTTATTTCTTATTTATATATTTCTTGTTTGTGTGCACTTGCTTGCAGTGAGCAAGCATTGTAAAGCACACCAGCTTCTGAGGGTTGCCAGTCCTGAACTCCCCGCTGCTGGGAGCTGAGTCAGAGAAGGGGCTAACTGAGGTAATGTCAAAGAGTTCAGCAGTTCCCATTTGATCCCTACCAAATATCCTTCACTTGCAGGTTGAATTTATAAAGAAGGACGAGCATGGACTACACATGAAGCAAAGAAACTAGAAGCTTCATGCTTTGCTCAGGCAAATTCTCAGCACCCAGGAGGTATTTTGAGGCACTAAATAATGATCCCTAAATTGTGTCATCCTTTACTAGGGAAGCAAGTTCATACCACTTCTCCTCAGTGAGGGAAGCTTTGCTTCCTCCCCACCCCCCATCATACAGAGCCAAATATAGACCATATATTTTACCTTACCAGTTTTTTAACCAATCCAATCTGAAATATTTATTAGTGTCTAAATTACATTTTGGTAGGCCATTAGCCCTACCAAATTAAAACATTGTCCTAAGATACATAAGTAAAAAATCAATTAAATAGGATGAACTTTCAGACAATCCCACCCCCACAATGGAGAGAACAAAGCTGAGCATTGAGACAGTTTTGTAACAATTAGCTTCAGTCAGACAAAAGCTTTTGAAGGATTCTACATCTTTATTTATTCTTTCTGTTGTGCCTTTTTAGAGTGGTGCATTCAACAATCGATCGTACAGTACATGCCAAATAGCCAAGCATCCCTAGTAAGTACTTATTATGTATGCCCTTCACATTTTCTGGCAGCTTCAGTTCTATGACTCATTTTATCATGAGCTTCCACTTTGATGGCCTGTAAACTATCTATCCATAGCTGTTAAAATGACTGCAAAGTTTGAAATCCTTTCTTAGCACAACTTAATTCTATAACCCAATTAAATCAGATGGTGTGAGCTGTTTCTTGAGCATTCCTACTTGTGTCTCATTTTGCTCTATCATCAGCTTTTCAAATCCTAAAGTTTCTCCTTCCTTTGCTTCTTTGGAATGCATCTAAAGCCACTTCATCAGGAAAATGTTTTTGATAAGCACTTAATGGTTAAAAGATTTAAAACAGAGTTTTTAATTTGTTAATGAAAAACATGGAATGCATTTTTGGATCCTTATAAGCATGGCTAAATTAGATTAACATATCCTTCTGGGTCAGATATGGGGTCTAAAATGTCTGTTTATCCTTGCTGTTGCTTTTCCAGAGAGAACCCTCTGCTTGCACCCTGCATATAGTTTTTGACTGCTGTGTGTCCATGTAGAATTAGGTGTTCTGTGTGACACTGTGTTATAGTAGATGGCACAGCTCTCTCTAGTTTACATTAAAATGGTCACGCTAAACAGGGTGATCATGTCTATCTTTAAGTACATCCTGATTCCATTTCTCCTTTGATTCCTATGCAGGAATCTACTACTTCCCACTGTTGGAAGCAGAACGGCAGGTCTGCCCGCATGCGGCAGTTCTGCATTGCAGTTTCAGATATCCAGCCATATGATCCCAAGGACACAGGAGGAGCTGTAGTTATTTAGTTTATTTGTTATACCTAGGCAAATGTGAGAGCAGGTTAACTTTTGCCGTCCACTTCCCAGCATTCTGCTGCTCAGTCTCCTACCTGCTTAGAGTACGTCCAAGCTGACTGCTGTTTTGCAGAGTTCTTGAGTCACAAATTTGATTTATTCAGTGTTTGGTCTCAACAGTAAGAGAAATAACTTCTACACAATTTTGAGAACTTTTCTTATGTTTTGATAACTTGAAGCAATACATATTTCAATACTAAGAGAAGTTTATATATATTTGTGATGGTTCTGAGAAGACATCAACCCAAGGTTGGCATCAAGTCCTTTTTTTTTTTTTCTCCAAGAGATGAGTAGTGACATCAGGCTGACTTATACCAGGCAAAAAAGGGAGGTAGTGTCAGAGCCAAAGTGTAATTATTAATAATCCTGGGTTCTCATACATTTAATTGGAGCACAGCTTTTTCTTGTTCAGTCTTTAGTGCTAGGGAAAATAATTGATGGAATACTTGTCTTCCTTGATTGTATTTGGGTATCATCTCAGATAGATCATAAAACTTTAAACTCTTCAGGGATTACAATATATTCTCTATTCAACCACCAGGAACTGTGGAGTTTTTAATTGACAATGTTGGGCAGAATCACAGTGCTGAAGAGAGATTTTAGGGATGTCACTGTTCACTAGTATTTTCTATTAGTTGAGTCTTAAATGTGTAACACTTATTTGAAGAGTTATTATTGAAATACAAGTGTGGAGGCCAATTTGTGACCTTATTCTCCTACTGAGTTCACAACATTCAGAGGAATCAGGATGTACTTTTATTGCTGTTTCCAGATTTGGATTTGTATCACTATTTGTAAGTTAAACCACTTTCTGTCAGAAAACAAAACTTTTGTAAAATAAAAACTACTTTATGTGAAAAGCTTTTTTTTAATATATAAAATCAAGTAAAAATTACTTATGATCAGGACTCTTTATGAGAGGTGACTAAGCACAGGAAGAGAACATTTGGAATAACAGAGGATGTACCTGTAGTTTCAAATGTAAAGTATATTTTATAATTTAAAACAGAGAAACCTGGAGGAAGTAAAATACTGGTTATTTAAAAGTGATCATATAATCATGCTTTGAAACCTGTGCATGCTTAGGATTTTCAAATAGACCAGGTCTGTGGAGTTTTATTTTCTCGTTAATACACAGGGAATTTATGTCTATTCTGCCAGTTTAGCATTAATCAGAGACACCCAAATAATTCTCTTATTGCATTGAGGAGATCTCATGGAGTATAAACCACCAATGACTTTTTTTATACAAGTGGAAATGCAAAAATATCTCTTTACAGACCTGAACATTTAAAATGACAATGCTGCACTAGCTGTTTATGGTGCATGACCAATAAAACAATTTAAGGTACAGTTTTCTCATGATCCAAAAAACTGGTGATATGGAGCAATTTTTTTTTACTGTTATTCAAAGTGTAAATAAATACAATATTAAATATTCATAAAATAAACACTAGTCACTTATGAAGTCATCTAACTGCAAATTAGTTCATTATGTACTTAGTAAATTTTAAGAACAAGTACATAAATTCTCTGGGTAAATGAATCAAAGCAATTTTATTGTCTCCTTAAGGCTGATACAAGCCACTGGAAGCAGAAGTCTTGTCTTTGGTCATGCTTTGTGCAAATAAATGTATAAAAGATCACCTCCTAAATATGTATGAGTAACATAGTGCCACGCTTGTTAGGATGATGAACATAAAGATGTCAAAGAACAGCTAAGTCTAAGGGAGAAAAATAACCGTATTACAAGAAAGTGTTAGTGCCAAAAATACAACTTGAGTCTTTGGGTTTTTAAAGAAACAGGAGTTTCTAAAATTCCACTGAACACTTGTGCAAAAAGGTTTTTGGTAAATCTGGCAAGTGCCTGTATCTAATCCAAACTCATTACTGCTTCCCTGCCAACCTCTTGGTGCACAGAGCCTTAGGTGTCATATCTTTACCATACTGAGGACCTTTCCATCTCCCAGTTTGTAGCATGCCTTCCACTCCCGGTGTCAGAACTTTGAAAGAAGCTGTTGTAGCAGTGTTTTGTTTCCAGGGCCTGTGTGACAGGATTCTTTCCCTTGTTTCATGCTGCTGCTCATTTGCTGCTATTCTTGTGGCCTTTCACCTGCAAACCCTAATGCTGTTTTTATGGCAGATTCTCCTGGGAAGCAGTTACCACTCTTGTGGCACTCCTGTGCCTTTTCTTACTCATTATTTTATGAGACTTTTTTTTTTTATTTAGACTAGAGATGAACCAAAGCTTAGTGCAGAACACAGAATAATAGGTGTTTGAATATCTGTTCAGTATTACCTGTGCACAAAAGCTGAGTAACCAGCTCAGCATGCAACACTTGTGTCAATGTGCACATTAGGGATGCTTCAGTCACTAACATCTTTATAAATGGCAACTACCAATGGGGAGTTTTAGAGGATGCTGATGAAAATTGTACAGTGCTGAGGAAATCGTGGCTGTGTTCATCGTCACCACTCTTGGCTCTGGAGAGAGTAGCCTGAGGAAGATATTGTCCAGTGAATTCATCGCCACTCATCGCTCACCACTGGGGAGAGTTTTCCTTTCTCTTTTCTCCTTTTTTTTCTTTTTCCTTCCCCCATCCCTCTCTCTTTCTCACCTCTATGTGTACACTAAGGTAACTTTGAAGTCTTTGAACTCTAAGTGTATGCCATGAAGTATAGACCCTGCTATGCACCTATGTCAGCATCTTTTGTACAAACTTTCTTTCCATGTATATGTGAGAAAAAAGGTGTACAGGGCGACTTTTAAGAAGCAGAGAACTGTTATTTATGCAGCAGTAAATCTGGAGGCTCAGGCTAAGTTCAAGGTCCTACTGTCTCGGGCAGGTCTGAGCACATAATGGGTGTGTGTACATGATGCAGTGCAGTACTAGGCAGAGATATCTGAGAAGCATTTTTACTACATGCTTGCTCAGGTTTTTGAGTTTTATAACCTTTTCATCCTGTTGCATAGAAACCTGTACATAAAAAAGTTATGGTGTTACTTTATAAGTATTAGGATAATTAATCTGTTAGATGTTAGAACAGATAATCTGTTGGATGTTTGATAAATTACTATTCAGCTAAAATGTATGTATTTTTTTTCCTGGTATAATTACAAGTACGCTATGCAGGACTGCTAGATACCCTACAATTAAATTCCTCTCAGTTTGATACCTCCCTTTTGGGGACTTCTTATCAAAATTCCAGATTTCTATGCCTTCAGAATACATTTTTAACTAAATATAGAACAGGGTCATGATCAGCCTTGGCTAGCCTTTAACAATATTTTCAAAAAGATTTTTCAGAAGGCTGGAATGGTCAGATGTAGCTTGATAATTCTGCTTTTTCTCTGAGATGAATAAAGGAAGCTCTTAAAAAATATGACACAATCTAATCTTTTGATGTCCCTTAACTCCAAAGAAAATGAAATCATTCCAGAGGGAGGTCCAAAGAAACTCCAGAAAGAATTTGGAAAGCTTTGAAAATGATAACCAGCTGGTTGTGAAGCAGCAGGCTGCTACTACATGAAAGTGCTGCAAAGCTAATAATAGCCTGGAAATAATGGCTAGCTAGCTTATGCTTTCAGAATATCTGGCTGAGTATATCCCCTTCATCTGATACCTAAATATTTCAGCTCAGAGACCACCTGTGTAAATCATCAAGAATGTGAGGTATAGAGGCAAACCATGTAACGTGTTCTTCACACTAAATAATCCTAGCTTTAGTTGAATAGCTTTTGACATACAATATGTGACTATATTATTCTTGTTTAAAAAGAACACTATGTCTCTTTTCTCTAAAAGATGGAATGGTGTATAGCTTATAAAATGACATTTTGACTATGTTTAGAAAATTATGTGCTGTACTTAGAATATCTGCTCTGGCGGTACTTTGGCTCAGACAGGACACGTACCTATATAAGATCTCAAAGCTTTACATCAATGCTGGATCATTCAGTCTTTGATCCATTACCCATGTGAAGTACATTACTGCTAAATGTTTTAGAGACTGGCTCTTCAAGCCCCTCTCTGCCTTGAGGTTATATGTGCACTATGTAACATTAACACCATGGAGACAGAGATATCTGTCCTGAATTAGGTCAGAAGCCTGTATAGTATAGACATTTTTAGATCCTACTTAGCCAATAAGGAATATTGATAAATATTTCAGAAAGATGGAACTGCTTCCCTTTTTAGTTAGTGCTATTTATTATGAAACATGCTTAGCTTCTTTGCACAGTGCTCAGCTGTGTCACATACCCTGACATACCTGTGAATATTCATGCTTGTTACTTTGCCCCAGAGGCAACCCAATAAATACAAAGGAAAACTCAGAGTAATAAATACAAATGGGGTTGGCTTTACTGTGCTTTTTTTTTTTTATAATGAATTGTGTCACAATGTCTCTGGTTGCATGTGAGTACCTGGCCTGTCGCTCTGTTGAAGGGGTGTGTTTGTCAGGTAACACAGGTAGCGGAAGGCTAACCTAGAGAGTTCAGGACATGTTTTTCCTTGTAGACCAGCCAGTTGGTGGTATGCAGGTATTCTTTTGGACTGGATATATCACTCCTAGTATGTATTTTGGGCTGTCCTCTAAAGAGGATGCCTCAAGCTGGAACTAGTGATATTGGGTGATGAGTCAGAAATGAGCCCCTCTTACCAGATCCCAAACGGGGTTCCATCCCACTGCTGTCTTCAGAAAACAAGAGGGAATGAGAGAACAGTGGATTACAGTTTACAACTAGGCAACTAATATAGGTTTTGTTATACAAGTGCTTTAAATGACAGACAATGTGCTTGTAAATAGAGGCCAGAAGTCTTGGCTTCAGCATCTCAGCTCTTTCAGTATATAAACAGTGCCACAAGTGCTGCTAGGCCAAATACTTGGAAACTAAGTAGGTATTTTGAAAAATTTAATTTGTAAGGAGAAAAAATTTACTGATGTGTCTACTCAACACTGAGAAAATGTGAGCAGATTAGCACACATTGTAGAATGCTTTGAAATAAACACTGAATAATAAGTGGCTAAGGAACTAAAGAGACAAAGAAAAAAAGAGAATGAGCAACTGAATAATAAATAAAAAATAGAGATCTAAAAGGGGGGGGAAGCGAACATAAGCTTCTTCACTGAAAGGTTGGTTAATCATTGGAATCATTATCATGGAGATCTTTTCTAACCTTAATGATGATTCTATGATTTTGGTAAACAAAGAGATCTGTATGTTGGAAAGGAAATGAAAGTTTGTAATGCAATAACCAGTCAAGTTAAAATCGATGGTTTGGAAGAGGAACACAAAGATTGCTTAGTTAACTTTAAAAGGCCTCCTGATTTCAAATGCTTTATCCTTTCTTTTGAAAGGCAAAATAATCAGACCTCACTATACAATATGATATCTGTAAATATAAGGTAGATTTTTTTTTAGAGATGTTGAATAGCTCTGACATCCATTACTATTGAATTAGAAGAGCTAAAAATAATCAGTATAAGGATCAGTAATATTGATTTCAGAATAGCAAAAGAAAGGGCTCTCACATATACATATTGTATAAAGTTGTCACTCTTATTAGGGAAATTAAAAAACAGAGGGAAATATGTTTAGTCACTGTGCAAATGCTCGAGCAGGAGGAAGAGAAAATTGTTTTAAGGAATTTTTATTTCTTCAGGCATAAATATGAGACAAAATATTAATTGAGGTTTCACTAAATTGAATTTAAGTTTGCCACATGTGTATTTTCTATGTTTAAAAATATGCCAGCAGAAATATAAGATGGATATGGCAGAAAGCCAGACAGGAATGAAGCAGCAAAAAGTTCTAGAAAGAAGCATTAGGATTAAGCAGGTTTAATTATAGCACTGTTTGCTTTGTTCCACTAGGATTCTTAATCAAAACAAGACACTTTTTTCCTTGATCCTTCATTGTTATTGCATGCACACATACATGTGCAATAGTTAATTAGTGCAAAAGTGGCACGGAGCTCGTTTCCTCCCAGTCTAATCTTGGATTGTGATTAATGAAGAATATAAAAGAATGTGCCTGCAAAAGTAGGAAATATCTTTATATGTTTTAATTCCAATGGAAAGCAAAATCAAAGTTGTATGTGTGTGCTTTATAGTGTTTCTTCAGTGTCTCCTCTTTCTTTGAGAAGCAGTCTCTTGGTAGCAAAGTTTTCTACTGGCTTGGAAGGTACTCTGGCAACAAAAACTTGAAAGAAATACTTCTGGACTTCAGTAAAGCTTTTGATATGCTATCACCTGGGAAATCATGCACGTGGAATAAAATGAGGACCAGGAGGAAAAATCTAATGTGACTGAAGAGCTGCTTGGAGAGCAGATATATGGAGAAGTACTTACTAACTGGAGGAGTTCCTTAAAGATCTGTGTTGCAGTGGTCCAAAGAAGTAATAAAATAGTATGGTGATGAAACTGCCTGGAGAAAAGCAAGCTGGAAGGCATTATTAGGATATTAGACATAAAAAACCAAAATTACTTGTTTTAGTAAAATTATAGAAGGAAAAGTAAGTTTAATAACACTAGCTATTAATGCACATTCAGGGTTTACTTATAAGCACTTCAACTGTACAACAAATAGTTCTACAAACTGAAAGTTCTCATTGTTTGATGATGAGTAGATTATCTGAATGTATATTTATGCATCTCAGTTAACTGGAAGTCATGAGTGTGCCAAGGGCATGAATAAACACAGTGGCCTTACTGTGTGTCAGACAGTCTGGTTTGAGTAGATATGTATGGCACTAAAACGATCTGTGTTCAAAGCACTGTTAAGTTTTTACCTGAAATATTGTATATAATTCTGGAAAACTGATTTCAAGCTAGAGTGGAGAGGAGCTGTGGTATCTAACAGTGGTGGCAGGAATACTAGCAGCTAGCATGGAGTGGTCCATAAAGAGATGATGCCCACAGAGCACAGCAGAGCTGTGCTGCCTTGCTAGCTCAGTCCTGGAAGCTGTACTGTGTACCCACTGCGGTACACAGACAGAAATGCAATGCTTTAACTTACTCTTTAAATTGTAGTGGAAAGTCAAGGTGTTGTTAAAGAGCCTGGTAACTAGCTGGATTTGTTTCAAAAATTAGCTTCTGATAGATTCTTGTGATGAGGTGTAATGTTCTACTGTGGAGATGACTCAAGGGTTTCCCACTTTTTGATTTGCTCTAAAAGGGGTGCTGTTGCCCCAAAGCCCAGCCCATTCCCTGTCCTGTACTGTGCGGAAAGGTTTTTGCAATGGTATCTGTACAGAGGAATCATCAAGCTTGTCAGGCACCATCTCTACTCTACTATGCCTCAGAGACATTCAACTCAGGTCAATGTTTTACCTAAAGAGGGTTAAATAAAAAGATCTGTTTGATTCTGTATTGATATTAATGAATGACTCGGTGTTACATTAAACAGTGACTCCTTGGGCAGCACATCTTTGTTTCAGTTGATTTCTGTAATAGTTTTGGCTAGCATTGCTTTCTCTCACCTTTCAGGATTGAATCTGTCATGCCTATTAACTGTCCCTTGATACAGTTTTGTGTGTCATAAAGGGCCTTGAAACTGAATTTGATGTACTTGAGAATAATCTTAATTCTTTTATCCCCCTTGTGTGCAATTTAAGGAAACAATGGTATCTGTTAAAAATTTAGAGGAGAAAAGCAGTGGATTTACAATCCCTGGGAGAAGGTTGTAAACTCTTACTGGGGTGCTTATAAAAGGACATTATCACATCTGAAAAGCAGAGGCAGTAGAAAACAACCGTCAGAGCTGTAACCTTCAGGCTGCCTTGTCTCCTTCAGGAAACTAGTTTTGTATAACCTATATTTTTTATGCAAGAAAATGTTTTTTTTTTCTCTTGTTTGACTTTTTTAAATTATCATTTCAGATATAGTGATGGTGCAGTAGAGCAGACACAAATAGGTTTGCAAATAGTAATCCTAACCCTGAACCGATTGGCATCCAGTGATATCAAATTTTTGATAGCTAGAGAGAGAGAACTAAAAAGACTTTTAACAGCATGTGAATGCTTTATGGTTTTAAGTTAGAATAGTTGAATGTGTGCATGAGCCTCAGCTAGGTGTGCCACGGCTGGAAGGCAGCATAATTGCATTGCATAGCCTGCTCTAGGATAAATTAATTGTCAATCTCAAGCAAGTTTTTGTTGGCCTTGCTTTCACATTGCAAAAGAGGAAATCATCATACTTCCCACTTTTTTTCGTGACATTAGAAGAAAAAAAATAGGAATGAGACATAGAGACTGAGCCATCTAGTATTGTGACTTGTTCAGGTTGTGAGTGCTGGTAATAAGGCTCAAATCCAGCACCAGGGACGGGTAGCTGGTAGAGATATGCTATCTATAGTATATAGAGGGAACTGCTACTAATATTGATACAAAATAGATTCATATGAAGGAAAGAGACATAAGTCACCTGTTTACTTTGCTGTTTCCAAATATTAATGGCCATTACTATACCTTTTTTCTGGGCAGCTTAACCACTCACTTTTAAGCATTCATGGCGTTGCCTTTATGGAGTATTTTATGCTTTGTCACCAAAATATATTCAAAAGATATTTGACAAATTATCATTGAAGATAACACTGAGGATAATCCAGTGTAATTGCAATTTCTCTCTAACAATATTAAGTAAGAAAGGAAAATAATTATGATGTTAGCAGTTTTGCTTATAATTATACAGCATACTATAATATTATAAAGGGTGTCTGCCCAGATACCTCACTATCTGTGTGGTATGGCATCAGTGAATTATTTGACTAAATTTGTTAACATGATAGCAGAAAGGATTCTCATTAATACCTTTCTATCATATTTAGGAAGAATCTTGAGATTGAAAACTTTATGTGTGAGCTGGAAAAGTATTGTACTCACACCAGTAATTAAGATATCTCTTTGGTTCTTCTGATCTTCTAATGGTCTAATATTGAAATTCCAGCTGTGTGAAAGGCTTGTACCACTTTGTAATTCTGACTTGAAAGAACTGAATATTTTTAATGTTCAAAAAATAATAGTCTTTCCCTGAAGAAACTATTAGGTGTCTTTCTTCTGCATGTTTTTTCCCCCTAGTGTTTCAGTTCTTTCTAATCTTCAAATCTGTAACAGTTAATATTGTCTATTAGCTTGATTTACATCAGATAAATGGTGATCCTTTTACAAAGCAAAGCCATCCAAATGTATCTGAAGGTATTGCTTCTTGGAAATACTTGAAGTTAACAACCCATTCTTAGCTGAAATGAAATGTCCTTTATTGACACTCACCACCGTTTATGTTCATCAGTCAATTCTTATTACAAAGACAGTTTATTTATAAGCAAAAAAAACATAAATATTTGAACATCAGTAAACGTCTGCTGATTTGTGATTGACTTTCTGATAATTTACTGTGCTAGATTTATGAATCAGCAACTCTTTTTTAAGAGAATTGACCCCTCTTTTACTTGGCATTGTTTGCATAAGGATTTTTAAAAATCATTTGTTGTATGCCTCTACCAACAAATTTGTTGCTTGAGTAGAGGGGCAGAATCATCTCCCTCATCCTGCTGGCCATGATTCTCTTGTTGCAGCCCAGGATATGGTTGGCTCTCTGGGCTGCAAGCGCCCATTGCAGGGTCGTGTCGAGCTCCTCATGCTGCTGCTTCTTATTGTTAAGCTTCTTGTGTTGCTTCAGTGTCGCTCTAGAGCCAGGATTGGCCTTGCTTTATCCTGTATGCACATAAAACTGACTCAGTAGTATCCTCTACTTTCTTCATCTATGGCATCTTCTGTAGCAAGGAGTCTGTAATATTTTCTGTAATATAATTTCTATCAACCCAGAGCTTCTCAAACTGTAGGAATCTGTAGGCTGAGACCTTTAGATTTTGTTTATGAAAGCTACTTAAATAAAAATAGCTTCTGTAATCCTCATGTCCATATCTAGTAGAAGGTATATCTTACTTTTAGGGAAGATGCAGCTGATTTTCACATTAGTTTTACAAAAGGTATGAGATACGCATTAATTTTCATCTCTGGACTCACATAAGTAATTCCAGATGCACTGGATTTATGCATCAACTGTGTAAGACACAGTCTTCCAGAGAATACCGATTGGTGCACACTAGAAATGCCATAAGGAGGGAACTGGAATAATAAGGATAAAGATTAGGTATCAAACCTATTAAATTTTGTTTCACCACTAAAGAATTATCATAGAAAAGCTGAAAATGAAATTAATAGGCAGTATGTATTTGACTTTTTAGACAGAAACACTGGAAATTTTTTACGTAATTTTGCCTTTGTTATATGGCACAGAGAGGCTCTCCAGTAAGAAAAAATGTATTATAATGCATTCAAGTATCCCTTTTAAGAGAAACAGCTGAAGCTTGACATATATATGTTCTTGAAACATAATCATACACACTAAGCCTCTCTGCTGGCATTCTGCAACACTTAAAGTTGTTGCAAATAATTTCAGGTTTCAGTATGATGAATCCTCTATTCTAATCCTCATAATCCTCTATTCCAAGCATGTATGATAAATAAAGAAGAATCAGTTTGGTTGCAAAGATGTCTGAATCTCAACACAAATGCACTGTAGAAATGGTTACCCCAGGTAATGAGTCAATAACAGCCATTTTATATATTTATATATTTATTTTATATATTTATATATTTATTAATATCTTTCCTATTTCCAGTATATAAAATAAACTGGTTTTTGGGGGGCAAACCTTTTTAACCAGTTAACACTCTTTAACTGTATTTATTTGAGATAGACTCAAAGCATGACATGGACCTGGACACTGGGCCTGCAGTGGTAGTCAGAATCTGAATCATGTAAATGGTCTTCAGCTTAGCTATAAAGAGAACAAAGTGAGAATCCTGAATCTGAACTCATTATAATTTTGAAGAGATTTTTATTGTACCTTTAACTTATGACTCCTGATCTCTTATTTCTGTAGTGTTCTCTTAATTAAAGATCTCAATCTTTCACAGAAGTGGTATTTATTCCTTATATGAAAACACTGCATGAGTGACTTTCTGTAATAAGACTGTTCTGGAAATATGTATCATGATCTATTTGTACAATCTCTAAAATTGTGTTTGTTTTCATAACCCTTAGAAAATATAGGATATTTCTTCCTTACCACTGGATTCTTTTATATACTTCACGTATATCTTACTGTACCTTATGGCATACCTTGACTCCTGTGGGATATTCTGGTTCATGCTGAACTTTAGTCATATCAGCTGTCCAGAGTCATTGTCTTTTCTATCTCCTCATTTTTAATATCTTCCAGTGTGAAGTGTCAACTGCTCTGACTTGTGATTGGTTATTCTAAATGATTTTTCTGCTTTTATTCAGTTATTTTCATCATCACTGTATTATGTCCCTCCAGGGAACACCTGGTGCTTTGGGTACAGTGCTTTGCATGTGAATTAGACTATTCTGTTCTGTATGAATTTTTGTAATGTGTTTATTACCTCAGGATCTGGGCACCTCCCAGTGGTACATTAAGTAACCAAATCTGTCACAGCTTATTTGCTTCCTTTTACTCTCCTTAGATTTGCAGTAGAATATTTTCCTTTGGTATTTTTGTTGCTATTTTTTAAATGTGAGACATGTTTACTTGTGCTACAGAGAGATGAAACAGTTGTCTCTTCCACTTGGGGCAGAAATGTTGAGTTCTTGGATCCCAGAGATATCCATCCTAAAGTAAATTCCCAAATAAATAGCAATTGCCTGGCTTTCACAAAGGCAGAGTTGTGACTTTTTTAGTAGAAAGGTAATAATTACTACTACAGGATGATATAGAAACACAACTTTTGGCTACTCAGAGAGTACTTTTAATCATGAAATTCACAGTATTTTACTGATGATCCTTAATGGGAAAAAAAAATAAACCAACTAACTTGCCATGTAGCAGTGTGCCTAAAAATGTTTCCTGGATGTCAAATCTAATTTCTGTCATAGATAATGTAGTCAACAATATTGCTCAGAAAAAGGGAAAAGTTTTGTTTCTTAAAAAAAGTTTTCCTTTCCTTGACTTCTCTAATAAATTTAGTAGTGGCTATCTTTTGTAAATGCAATTATATATGCAAGTTACAGCTTATTTACTATAATGTTTTCTTCAGATGTACTGTATTGGCTTCATCGTTGTTATACAGTCATATGCAGTGGTATTATCAAATGTGACATACTCAAAATGTGAAATAACTGCAATGAAAACACAGATGAATACTAGAAACTAATCTTTTTTTTCATGAACGTGATGCATTATTTGTTTTCCAGATTTTTGAGTTAAAATATTATGGGGGAACTAATCGATTCATAGCTCTCAGAGGACTGAGTCAGAACTGGGTTTGCATTTGTTATCTGATAAGGACTGTTGATGGTATCATCTCTCTCCATCCCCTGAATAGTGAACACGAAGGCTCTTCCTGCTCAGAAAGGCTTATTACTGTTAGATTGGCTTCTAAACCAAGCTAATACAGGTCACAAAGTGTAGTAAATTGGCAGCTGCTCTAACTGATGAAAAAAATAATTGCAATGTGAGGCAGGAGAAGTTCTAAACTAATTTTTCCTTAGCAGAAAATAGGTGTTATGAAATGCAGAGAAAGCTATGTTAAAGTAACCTTGAATTTTTGCCTTGAAGCCAAAAACAGCTGGAATTTTTAGTCATGGTAATGGCTACATCTGAACAGTTGCATAATGAAGCTTCAACATCTAAAGAAGCTTCATGCATATCCCCCACTCAATTCAAAGGTGTTATTTTTCCAGGAAGGAAGCCTGTATAGCTAGGGTTTTGTTTTGCACCCTTCAGAATGATGTCCTTGAGACCTTTTTAATGCTTTGATGTGGGCTAGAATGGTGTAAGCTGTGTATCTGAAATTGGCATATAATATTTAACTTCAGGAACTCAAAATCAGGTCACTGTAGTTTCAGAAGGGCTAACATTGAGATCTCAGCATTTATTGTGAGTATAGTCAGGAAATGAAAAAAAAAATCAGGCAATTTTGAATATTTTTCTCAAATTCTTATATGGAAAGAAAATATGTCACTTGCTAATTGGACAGGATATACAAATTAGAGTACAAAATATGAAGAAATATTTAAGTAATAATTCATATTGCTTTATATTATGAAGATCAGAGTCCGTTGGTGGGAAAGGAAATGTGAGCAGGGTCAGAAGGTGTTAAACAAATATATTGCCAACAGGTAAAAGACCTGATATAATCTGAGGAGCAAAATTCCTTGGTTTCTTTTATCTCTGTGATTTTCAGTGACCGAATATGAATTGTAAATGTTTAGATGATTGCTAGGCAGCATAATCTCATTGCGTATTCTTCACCAATTCTAACGATAATGCCTTTTAAAATGCCTGCAGATTGTTTTATCGTAAACTTCAGTATAATTTCCTTTCTACAAGGCATAGCATTTTGGTCTAGTAGGAGGAATACTTTCAAAAACTGAGGTAAATATCTGATGCAGCTTAAGGATACACCCTGAAGCAGAACGTAGTATTTGCATAAGAAATGACTGACTTATCACATAAATTTTCCTGTGTAATTTGCTATTTTGCCTCCAAGGGGCATGTAAACCTGAAAGAGAGAGAAGTCAAATGTAAAAGAGGCATTTCTGCTCAGAAAGAGCAGTCTTATCTGAGGGCTTAGTATGTTGTATTCTGATAGGAAGGAGTTCGTCTCTCTGGGATGCATGGAAAATTTTGTAGGCAACTTATGCAACTTCTCAGTTAATGTATTGAAGATGTATTCCCTGTTATGTTATGCTGCAAAAGTGTGATATCGTTATATGTCCTTTTGCTTCTTAGAAACTGAATTTCAACATCAAGGATATTAAAGATGACAAAAGTCTTTCTATACAGTTGAATTGCTAGGAGCTGGTAATGGTTTATCAGAATATTGTATCCTGTTTTAATGTAGTGTAAGAAATAAGCTGTTTCTAAAAGGATGAAGAACTTATGTACATGAGGTAAAAATGTGAAGTAACTACAGTCACCCATATCATTCAAGGTGCATATAGGAAAAGATTGAAGAAAAATAGTGACTAGATGATGTTGAGCATACACGTATATAGATTACTTGGAGCTGAACATGCAGCTCTAAATTAATATCAGCAATGAAAGAAAAGTATAAAATGGATGAGCTGGTGGAGCTTGATACAAATCATCACTGTTTTAAATAGTGCTGGTTGTGGTCAGGAAAATTGTAAAGTATCTTTCTACTCATTATATTGTATTAAGCACATGGGCTATTTGAGAGGAACATAGTTGTATGCCATTGGTGAAACATCAATGTGATACCTCTCTTGCTCTTGACAATTGAAGGGTTTCACATGTGTAAGCCAATATTCATTTGAAATCATTTAAAAAGGACACCAAGTTCAGTGAGCAGCAGATCAGATTCTTGCTCATTGACCATCAGAGACGTTTTTATCATTGATTCTCATTTGCTTCTCTCAGTCAATACACTACGCACAGCACTATCTGAAATATCCCTCTTTGCTAAGGTCAAGTGTCTTCCACATGTCATCAAGTTCATGACAGGAATGGGTCAGAGGTGATTGCTGCAGAAAGGCAATGATCACCTGGGATTCATTTGAAGAACCTTGAGGTTAGAAAGCACAAGGAAGGGTTTCTTTAGGAATTAATTTTTAAATTGATACTTATTAAATTCAGTGAAGGATAACCAGGCTGCATCACTGATCTCTTTGTCTGCGCAGTGTGCATATTTCTTTGCATTTATTAAAACTGTTGAAAACCAAGAATTTGCTATTTCTGTA
The DNA here is from genome assembly GCF_001715985.3 of Manacus vitellinus. NCBI lineage: Eukaryota > Metazoa > Chordata > Aves > Passeriformes > Pipridae > Manacus > Manacus vitellinus. Next base: position 1,195,827 of record NW_021940660.1, read on the forward strand.
GGATTGCCTGTAGTCATACACTGGAGAAAACTTATGCAACTGTTAGCATCCATTTTGTGGCTGTAATCTATTTGTAAGATGCAGACTCTGTTTTCTACTTATTTGGCATTTATGCAGAACTCGGTGCATAAACACTTAAACTCCACGTGTTCCCAGTGGAGTCAGTGGGCTTACCTCAATGACACAGAAAGGAAAATGTAGCTCTTGAAGTATCTTCAGAATGGTATTGTCTGTGTGACTTATCACAGTCTGGGTTTGTACAGTTGTTGTGCTCAAGCAACAGTGCTCAATAAAGAGAGGTTCTGTTGAATAGCTGGAAAGAGTCTTTCTGGACAGGCTTTTGAGAACCATGCCGTGTTGGTCTCTGCTGGAAGCCATATTTTGCATATCTTATAATAGCAGCACTTTCTGTCAGTGCCAGAGCTGTTGTAGTCAGTCATCATTCATGGAAATGTAAAATCTTTTTAATGCCAAGTGGTAAAAGGACAATGACACCAGGCTCTTTGCAGTGCATGAAACATACGTATCCTAAACATATGGAAATATCTGTAGCTGCAGATGGCCATCTCTGGCTCCTTTTAAAGTGAGTACTTGAACATTTATGCATCAGAATGTGTTTCACTAGAAACACTGTAAGATGGTAGAATATAATATTCTTTCTGTCATTAAGTTGGGCATGAAGTCTCAGTGCTACCAACATATATTATGAGGCAAAGTGATCCACCAAAGAATAAAATCAGACTTCGCCTTATTAAATGGATGATAAAATTGAACAATATCATTTAAAAAAAATAAGTGTTAGGGAACCAAGTGAAGATTAAGAAATGCTGTGCTAATTCAGCTATGACAATCACATAAGTCAAATTCAGCTTTTGGAGATGTTTGAGTGGAATAAGAATCTTGTTCTTGTAATTAAAAGGAGTGTCTGCAAAATCTGAAGCAGCAGTATTATTCATACTAAGGTTGAAAATATAGATCGAATGCAGCTGAAACCAACTCAGCCTCAAACAGGAGCTTTGTTGTTCCAGACAGAATATACAAGCAGAGATTACAAAGTATAGTTGCAAAGATCACACTGGTGCCACTGCAATACATACTTTATAGAATCAAAGCAGAACTTGTATCTGGCTGCCATGCCAAAGGTTGACTTGTTTGCGTTGTTTAAAAAACTTTTTTTTTTCCTTTGCTGCATGAGGTGGTGGCATTGTTTATCTGAGAGATGGATCTAACAGCTTTGTAGACTGCAGCATTAGGGCAATCCTCTGTTTGCCTGTTGTGAACAGTGTCTACTTTACAATGTTTGGCCAATGTAAAGAAACCAGCTCATGAAAAAACCCTCTGCTTTCTGAATGTCTGCCTGCACATCACTCTCCCAGTAGTTTTTCCTCAGGAATTCAATCTGTACTGGTAACACAAAGCCAAATTTTGAAAAGTTTCTGTTGACTAACATGTAGATGGATAGACAGAGGGGCTTCTGAGGATGCCTGGATGCAAACTCCCATAGAAGCTTGATCAGAAATAAGCTTTTGATTGTGATCTATCAAGAATTCCTTCAAACTAGGAAATAAAGCCAGAGAGGAGCCTTAAATAGTGTCACCAAAAAAAAATAAAAAAAATCAGCTAGTTTTCTCACAGTAAAGCAGTGTGAGCTAAGCCATCTTTGGCATATATAGTCTGTCTCCATCGGCTGCTTTGTCCTGGAAGAATGTGTTTTAATATTGACTGTTCATCTTTTCAACATCTGCTTCTTTCTGTCTTGTCTCATCATCTCTTTTTTGTTCTCATCCTTTCACCATGAAAGGATTATTGTAGCTGAATATCTTTTAAACACATCCCATTCAGATTCATTTGAAACTCACCATTTCAGAAGCCTTTAAACCTTTACTTAAAGCTTTTAAATCATCACTATACTGATCACTGCTAGAGACCAGGTATATCATAAAAACTATGTGCTAGGAAAAATTCCTAATGCTGCAGTGAAGTCAGCAGGGGTGGTGCAGACCATAGACCTGTTTCCTTCTGTAAGTGTAGCAAATGAAATACCAAACTCTGCAATTCTAGGTGGCTGAAATTGGAGGGCTTTTTTTTCTCTCATAATTATAGTGAACACTTGCACTGTCTTACCTGGAGTTACGGTACTTGGCAACCTTGGAAATCCAGTCCCTGCATTTCACTGTAAGAAGCCCTTCAGGGAGGATCATTTTGAGTTCATATATTTTCCATGGGCCAATAAAGACTTGTTTATATTGATGAAGTATGCTGAAGAGATGAGTGTTGGCTTGCAGGCGCTCAGCATTCAAATGTTCAGCTAAAACTACTCAGAATTTTCAGGTGTGGAAATCAGTCTGGAGATATACAAGGTCATTTAGTGTGTCTTTGATCTCCTGTGGCTACAAGAAGTTCCTTCTCAGATCATTTCAGTATTCCTATAGCAAGAAGAGAAGCACTGATAGTAAGCAAGCTAAACCTGTAACCATCTTTCATCCCTCATATTCCAACATCAGATGCATTTGAGTTAGGCACGAATTTCCAAATTTCAGCTAGTATGGTGTCCAGGATATTTCTTTGTGTTCCCTTAATAAATTAAAAAACAAACAAACAAACAACAAACCAAAGAACAAAAAAACAACCAAGCAAACGAAATTACTTATGACAAACTTGCCATGAGTATTTGATATGTGATGTTTGACACCAGAATTGACTTCTGGTTGCAGCTCTTCACCAAAATGAAATGGTATTTTCTTTATTCTGCCTTGCTTTTATTTTTGGCTAGGTTTACTCTGATTTTGCTAGTTGGACTGAAAAGGAAGAAAATTAGTGGGCTGTTTTTTCCCATAAGGGAGATGTGCAGGGAAAATATAGGATTATTTTTTTTTAATGTAAATTTTCCTCTTTGTAGTCCTCAAAATCTGTGTTGCTGAAAGTACTGTTCAAAGTAAATCAGTGAAATTTTGTAGGAAAACTTAAAGCTTTGTGCAAAGGTAAATTTTATGTTTTCTCTAGAAGGAAAGTGTTCTTTCTAAGGTGTATGATTCCTTCTGTACCAGAGCTGCAAAAAGGAGTGTGGGTGGCACACTTTTTCTATTCTTGTACCATCATGCTTCATATTGCTTGAATTTAGTCATCTGCATTTTCCCCTGGTTAAAAACCTGGTCCCAAATTTTCATGACACTTTGAGGAAATTCAGAAATAAGCTTTTTTTTAGTCCTCTTGATAATCTTTTCAGAGTATACAAATGCTCCTGCACACTTTTTTAATAAGTACTTTTCTTCAGTAAAATATCTTTCTCTAGTCAAGGAAAAATGTCTATCCTTTTCTTTCAGTAGATCTTTTATCTTGGAAACTTCTGCTTACTTGAATGTAGTTGCATTATTTCAGTGCTTATCAATATTCTCCACAGATTATTAATAGTTAATCCCTTTCCTATGTAGACACACACTAACTCACTGACAGTGCAGAACTATGCTTCTTCCTACTAAAATGTAAGCCAGAAAAACTTTCTTGCTTAGACTCGTTGGAATATTGAATTGATTAATAGAAATGTACTTTGCAGAACATCTGCCCTTAACAACTGGGCTGCAAAGGGATGCCATCTCCATGCAGAGAGTACAGCTGGGTATGCTGATGTCAGCTACTCCACGGGCCATTAGCAGTTTTTGTAATCTGAGCATTTTTCTTGCATTATGTGTAACTACCTTACAGTTACTATTCTGCCTGCACAGTTTAAGAGGTCCTTGTTATACTTAAGACCTGTTACAAACCATCTGGTTTTCTCCTACTAACCTGCACTTTCCACGCTTATAAACCAATATCCTGAATGTATCTGATACATTCAGCTTTTCTGATCGAGATCTCTTAGAAAACTGCAAAGTAATAGAAAACTAACAGTGTAAGAAAACTCTAGAGTGAGGCTTCCTTTTATGTAATCTAAACTGACTTTTACCTATTTTGCCTTATGCTGTTGGTTCATGATTGTCCTGTGATCCATTACAGATAATCTGGATAATTTTCACTGCGCACTTCAGTATCCAGAAAGGTCCACTGTAGCTAAGGGTGGCAGGAAGGTTTCCTGTAGCTGTGTGTAATATGATAAGAGAACAGGAATATCTGGTTCATGTGCAGAGCTACCTAGAATATAAAGTAGTCAACTCAATCCTCCCATAAACCAGAGAACATTTCTAAGTTTCGTCCTCTCATGTGGGAAAAGGTAGGAACAATTCCTGTCCACTGTTGAATTATCAGCAAATGAGACTGCAGTCTGTGAAAAGGCAAGCTTCTAAGAAGCTTCAAAAAAGCCTTTTACCCCACCTTTGGCATTAATTTTGTTTGTCATTCAAGTCCTACTCTTTCTATTATTATTTCTATTATACTTTTGATATTCACCACACTGACAATGATAGCGGTGTATAAGTGAACATTAAAAAAGCATTTTCTGCTAGAAATTACATCCTGTCTGTGGCTGGAAAAATTGTATATTAATTCTTTCATGGGCATCAGAGGTATCATAGAATTGTAGAATGTCTTGGGTTGGAAGGGACCTTAAAGAACATCTATCTAATTATATGAAGAAGAAAAACTATGAGTTGTCACAGATATTGTCTTATGATAGAAGAAAAAAAAAGGTTTCTTATAATGATGGTAGCCTAACATGAGAAAAATATTTGTCTTCCCATTGATTGTGTATCCTAGTATCTGATTCTCGGATCATTTAAAAGGTAATGGAGTCATACCATATGTGTGGTATTCGAAATTTTGCTTAGTAGAAGTAAAATAAGTCCATTGCCTGAAGCTGATGCGAAGTGAATCTGAAGTTATGCCAACTGGGAGGTACTGTTATAAAATTGCACCTTTCAAACTGACAGAAGACAAATAGTCTAAAGAACTCAGAACTATTTTCTAAAAAAACCTCATTTTTTTTAATACATCACTGCACAATAGTGAACAAAAAACATATCAAGTAGGACTAGAAGAAGCTTTTATTTACAACAAAGAAAACTAACCACAGTGTAAAAGAGGTTTGGATTGATATATCAAGTGTTGGCATGTGATAGATGGATTTAGCACAGATGCATAGAACATAGATTCCAGTAACATAATGAAATGTATGATTTTACCCAACTTGCATCACTTTTTACATTTTTCTTTTTGACCTGATACTGAGGTGGAGAGCTTTAATTAAAATGGATTATTATAAGTGAGTCCAAGCATAGGAAGGAAAGATTAGGAAGCAGCAGGCAACCAAGGAAGAGCATAATAACCAAAGAAAGACTCATTTTTTTGAGAGAAGAGACATCATAGCTACCACCCTAAATTCTCCTGTAGTATCTTTCCACTGAATAAATAAAGGGAGGTACATTATAAAAGGCTACACAGGTCAAAATATGAGTTTACTTTTAATTGGAAGACTTTATCATCTTCTGCAAAGATTTAATTGCTTAGGTTTTTCTGGTTTAAAATCTATATTAAAGTGAAGGAAGGGAAAATACAGGGAATATCTAAAAGAACAAGTCATGCATATGGATGTGACTTTCCTAATTTTGAAAGTGGAATAGTATCATTAAACAGAGCAGGTTAATAATTCATATATGAATTTATTATTGATTTGTAGTGTGAAAGCAAGCTAGATTTCAAACCACAAAACAAGTCACACCCATCAGTGGGAAAAGTGTTAATAAAATAAAGGATTTTCATTTAGAAAAGATAAGAGTTTTAATTCTTGCTCATGTGCTCTAACATCTCTAGAACATCAAGAATTTTGTAATAGTCATGGGAAACAGGGGTCTTTGCCCTCCACAAGCACATAGGGAAGAATATAAATCAGAAAAGCTTTGCTTTACTTTTTCCCCCCACAGCTTACCCAGATACATTAGAAAAAAATCCTATCTAAATAGGACAAAAATTCTACTGGTTCTGGTTTTCTGACTGGGGTTTGCTTTGGCATTTTTTTAGCTAATGAATGCAGCTATTATGACTCTGGTATCTACATCATATATAGTAAGATACACAAATAACAGGTCAATTTGCATTCATTTTATGTTTGTTGTTGCTATTTTTCAATACTTTTGTCAAAAAGTCTGAAAACACACACTCTGGACTTTTCATCTTTGTCACTAGCACAACTGCTCTCTTCCCAAACTAAACAGAGAATGTAAAGGAGAGTTTATTCCTTACAGAAAATCTCAGAGGAAATTTTGTTGTTTTTCTTCTTAATATCATGCACAGTTACAGCACATTAATTCTGGATTAGACTGAAAGCCACTGTTTGCTGTGCTGACTTTCCTTAAAATATTACCTTCTGATATCTTCAGGAGGAGTAACATCAAATTATTATGATGATCCAGAGGGGCAGCAGTCAAACCATACCTAATAGTACACTGTCTAAACACTGTCATTTATCCATGCAAACACAGTCATTACAGGACTCCTCTACAGCAGAAGTTTTACTTCAAATAGCTTCACAAACTTTGACATAATTTCTTTTTCACATGAGATGTGCAGAGGCACACCTTTGCTCATGTCTATTATTACCTACTCAGTGCAAGAGCATACAATTTTCTCGTCCATGCAACCACTAGAAATGGTTAACGGGGCTGTGAATGCAGTTACAGAGAAGTTTAGTGTTCTACAATTTCACTAGAAATACTACTAGTTATTTCCTACTCATGTTTTTTTTGCACACATTCTTATAAAAGCAATGAGTGTGAATCATTGCTGTCTCACTAAACTTCTTTCATGAGCTCTCTGGAAAATAATTGTAGCTCACAATAGCCCATGCTTGTGACTAGTACCAGGTAAATCATGTAAATTCATGTTCTCTTTTACAACACACACTACTTTCATATCCTGTGTCTTAAACTTAGACTACAGCCCAAAATCTGATTAATATAATTTACTGGATTACAAAATTGGTGGAGATGTGACAGCAACAGCAGAGTCTACATAACAACTGTGTGAAATCCTGAAATTAAAATATACTTGTTCAAATGTGCACAAAATAAGTAAAAGAAATCCTACAGTACTGGACAAATGGAAGTCTAAAGCAGCCAAAACAAAAATCCTTGCATTTTCATGTCAGAAATGTGATTTACTGTAGGTATTTTTTTTAATTTATGATCATATGATATGAATTTTTAAGTGTGGGGAGAGACAGAGAAATCTTTGAAGTGGTCATAGGGACCCTTCAGTAACACATGTCACTGAATATAGTAACTCTTTCTTTGAACCACTTGCAGCTTGTAGGCCTTGAAAAGTCACTACATTTTTCCATGTAACCCACAATGAAGATCAGAGTCAACATTCAATCTTCATGCCATCAGTGTGTATTTGAGATAGAAAGTCAAATTCAGTTATGAGTTTATTACGATTATTCATTTAGACCTACCCTTTTTTCTTGACTAGGGTGATTGTAAATTGATTAATTTTCAGAAATTTCAGTACTTTATAAAAAGACTACTTAGCTAAATATGTTCAGTGACATATTTAGAGATCTCACTGGGCTTGACAGTTGAAATTAAAGACATGGTGAGATTTACATCTTGTAATAAAAAGCAACTGTTCATGAATACTCATGATTGCTGTAGTTCTGCCTCCAGACTTCAGGTGGGTCAGTGAAATACTGAACTCTGTAGAATAAGCATCTCAAACATTTTTAATTTTATATGCTACAGATTTTAATATTTGTGATAACTATATTACAGCAGTGGCTGAAAAGCTGACTTGGTGCTCAAGGCGTTTCTGGCTTCTCTGCCTGATCAGTTTTGCTGCCCTGCTTTGGCCTGGAAAGAGCAGTTACTGTATATTGCATAATTGCACAAATTCCTGGAGCTAGTAACACATGTTATATGCTGCTGGAAAGTGTGAAATCCACACTTTCCAGTGCTAATAGCTATTTGTTTATTTTTAATTTCCTGGTTCATGAAGTGCAACTTCCCCACCTTGTATAATTCAGAGTGTACTACTGCCTACTCGCTGTAGCCCACAGTTGTCCACGTTTCCAACCGTCTGGTCTTCTAGCACATGAACACAAGGAAATTGTTTCAAAAGTACCAGTGTAGCTAGGCAACTCTGCCATTTCTGTCTTTGAATTTTTATATTCTTTGGATTTGCTAGCTAGAAACATAAGAAGATATCACATTATTAATGAAAAAAAAATTAGATCCATTCCCTACAGGAGTCTTCCATTCTTAGTTGATGTCCAGGTTAAGACTGATCTTGTTTCCATACAGAACATGATCCAATCATTTTTTTTCTTCAGTTAATCTGCCTTTCCATTAGCTCCTGAGAGTAAAATAGTAACATACTAATATTGTTTTGGCTTCATGGCCAAATACGGATATTTCTTCAGGCTCATTTGTTACCATTCATCTAATAGCTGCTTTAAGGTTTATGAGAAAAAATAAAACCTACCACAGGGAAAATCTCAAATATGGCCAGCAGCTTTTGCCAAATGGTTCACAGCAGCCCTGCAATTATCTTATTGCTTTATTTCTCAGAAGGGAAACACTCCTTCCTCAAGCTTTTGCTGTAAAAATTGTGGAACTCCAAAAAAAAAAAAAATTGCTTCTATTTTAAAGGTCTGATTTCACATGAAAATTATATGCATTGCAAAATGTTTTCATGGTAATTTACTTGTCATAAACGTCTATTGTACTGAAAAACTCTACAGGGAGTTGGATGGATTTATTCTACATATAGAATTTGTAAAAAAGACACAATGATAATAAAAATAGAAATATTATGACTTACTGAGAACCCTCAGATACAGAGATTGTTTTTAGCTCAAATGTAGCAGCATTCTGAGGTCTGAGTTAAAATCAGGCTTCCTAACAGGGATTAGGTACATGCTATTGTACTTTCATAATGAGGAGAGCACCGAACCAAACAAAAATATTATGCTGTATTGACAGAAAACATTCAGAGCTGCTGCACATAAAATAATACAACAAATAACACATAAGGCTCAGAACACTGCTGTGTTTGTGCCGTCATTGTTCTGAATGCAAAGCTTAGCTTTGTTGCTGAAAAAGCAGTCCAGAAAGAGTTGCAGTGGCCCGAGCTCTGCTCCACTTCAGTGTGCACCCAGAGAGAGGTCCTTGGAAAGTCCTTCCCAGCTTTTGCAGTGAAATGTGCCCAAGGGGCAGTGGCTCTAGCGTAAAATCTGAAATAACTTGATTTTCACATTTTTGCTAAAGTAAGCCTGAATCCAACTCTCAGCTGTGCCCATCAGTCAATATTTTCAGTTACTTGGGGGAAGCATAGCAGGCTTTGAAGTGGAGGAGAGTCTTTTCCAACATAAATGATTCCTTACTGCATTTACTTAAATGCAGTTGCTCATAACAGACTGTGTTGCTGGGTGGTCAGATACGATGGGAGGGTGTTTGCATGTATGCTCACAAGAGTGCGCTGTTTTCCACTGTGTTTCTTTTTCCAAATGCTAAAATTTGGGGGGTAATACTCTCTATAATCTTGGGAGCCTTCCATTTATTTGGGAGAAAGTGAAGGGATAAAAATGGAGTTCAGAAGTAGTATTACTATTGTTTAGAATTGCTTGGGAATTTTTCAGAAAAATGCTAGAAACTGTTAGTTCACTAATCCTAACCATTTTTCATCAGAAAACAGTCCTCTGGGAAATCTATTGTAATAAATTATTTCATTAAAATGTATAATTCTGATGTTTCCTGTGTGGAACGTACAAAGATGTTTAAGATTAAATATTCAGTTGGGAAGTATTTTGAGGCTTTTGTCTCTTCAGGCTTTTTGGAAATGTGGATTTCCTCTTTCAATGTGAAAACATCAAAGGCTGGAAAGCCTTTACGTGTCACATGTTATTTACTGCATATTGTTGGACAGAAAGATAATTTAATTAGAGGCAAATCATGTGTGTGAGAGAGAGAGACAATCTGTCCACCTGGGTGCTGGGGCTGGACTCAGTGCTAAGATAGGCTGCCTACATCCTTGCATGGGCAGTTGCTGAGCTCCGGCTCTGCAGGGGCCTGTGGGCTGTTGGGGCAGGGGGGCTCTGCTGAGGCTGCCTTGGGGAATGGGGGATCCTTCAGTGCTGGGAGAGCCCCCAGCAGCCTACCCCCAAATAGAAAAGGACTAGATGACCATCTTCCTGGCATGAGAGTTGTGCTCTGCTATAGACCTGAATTTTACTTCCTGAAGGCAGGGATCAAATATGAGTTATTTTCCCTTGGTGCAACAGTACTTACTGGGAAGAGCTGAGCCAGCTGCTAGGTGGATCTGAGCTGTGCAGCTTCCCTGCACTTCATCATGACTGCTGCGGTGTTTATCATGTTTACACTGGGGGATGGTCTGAGTAAAAGCACTCAAAATAACAGGCTTGCAAGTGTCCACAATGGGATCATACCTGAGTTGTTTGATGTTACAGTAGGAGGGAATACCCAACTGTATGAGGGATTCTGTTATTAACAGACCTGACATAAAAATCTTCAGCTAATTTGATGATACAGGTCAACTTCAGTAAAGCTCCTGCAGACTTCAAGTGCTGTTTTCTTGCTGAAACCAGTGCTAGTGGCTCAGGATCAGCCTCTATTTTACGAGTTGGCAGCTGAAGCTACAGCTCATCCCCCTTCTTGCTGAGTTCTAATGTTGTACCAAAAGCCCTGAAACAATGCACAAAAGTACTTGCCTCATTATATAGCACCAGAGAGACTTTTTTAGCCCCTGCATATTTGGCAACCACAAAACAACAGAGCTGGCAGCAGGACTGTGCTCTGTATTCATGTCTGCTTAAACAAGCTTGAGTAAAGCAATACTTAGATCTAATAAACCAGGTAAATGTCATTCCTGTGAAGGCTCTTTCCAGAACGAGATGATGCGCACTGCCATGCGGCAGGGTCATGCCTAAACCTCATGGAGGAGACCCAAATTAAATCATATCTCCAGAAGCTGCTGTTCCCTAGATACCAATATGAAAATAATCCATTTCTAAAGATAAATTTTCCCCATACCTCAAAAGTAGAGTACATCAAATGTTGCAAGAAGCAAAAAATAGTAGCTGTAGAGATGGTCTCAGAAATTTCAGTGTGTGTAGAGGAAACCCAGAGCTGTTAGCATATTTTTTACCTTTTTGACAGCACGTAAATGTTCTGTGGCAGACAAATCTGCAGGAAATAAAATTTTATGATGTGCTGTAACTATACTGGTTATATATCTATACGCTACTGGCAGACTATCAAAAGACACACATTTTCAGTGTTTCTGAATATGGCTTGAAAGCAGCTTGGCTTCTGTAATCATAAACACTGACAAGTGTACTCTGCGCATGTGGACCAGATGATGTCTCTTTTCATATTAGCATGGTGGTGTTGTACAAGCAGTCCAGTGAGATCAAAATGAACTGAGTAGCAAAAGGAATTTTCTATCTTGCCTAAATATTGGTTATAAACTATTTGGCCTATAAAAGGAAACTGCAGCTCCTGTTTTCTATCCTATTAAGTTACTGTTCAAAATAACAGTAAGCAGTGTTGGCAATTATTTCCTTTCCATTCTGTGCATCTTAGTAATATGGAATCGGATTCTCTTTTCATTTATCCTAAAATAATCCCTAATGGAGGGGCACTACTGACCATGAAAGCAATGATAGCTAATTGCAGACATAAGATACTTTTCTTCGTGTGTGTATGTATTTATGTTTACAAGAACTCTGATGACTCTATACTATCTGTGCTGTATACTCTCCAGGCCAGTACTGTCACGACAGAAGTACATAAACCAGGTGTAAGCATATCCTTCAAAAACACTTCCCCTTTTCAGTTCCTATTCCTCCCTTCTAGAAACAATGGCTGTGGTTTCTAGCTCAGTTGAAAACCAGGAGTAATTCATGATTTCATTATCTTTTTTTATGGAAAGGTAGTACAGCCAAGTAGAAGTTACCATTCCAGAATAAGTGGGTGATGAAAAATCAAAACCAAGTATATCAGCGTAATGAAATCCAGTTGTATTTTTGGGTTCTATTTTTTAACAAAGGCAGTACATTTGTGTATGTGTACATAATTACCACACTAAAGAACGCATTTGAAAGTGGGAGAAAGTAAATGTAAACAATTTGGCTCTAATGTCATTGTCAGGACCTTAATCACTAGTGTAAAATGTCCTCGTTCTGGTTACTGTTGCCTGGTTTGACGGAAGTTTTTCTGTCATAATGGATGATATGGAAAATATTGAATGTTTAATGCTCTTTTGCTGCTGACTTACAGAATGCTTTATTCTAGCTGAATTTAGATGAACATAACTTAGTTGGTTAGAGCACAGTGCTAATAATGCCAAAGATGATTCCCATAGGGGCCATTAACTTACCAATTGGACTCAATGATCCTGTGGGTCCCTTCCAACTCATTCTGTGATTCTGTGAACTAGATGTTTGATAGTACTCAAACTAACAAAAAAGGATTAGAAGGATATTCCAAAGGTAAGGAAAGAATAGATTTCAGGATAATTTTAGGGAAATCAGAAGTATTAAGGTCAACAAAGAAAAGAAAGCTTGCAATTGAGCCCTCAAGGAACTAGTTAAGGCAGTCTTGAGAGACAAAAGAGATGAAGTAGAGAAAAACAGATCTAATATCTATATTTAGAGATGAAGTAGAGAAAAACAGATCTAATATCTATATTTAAAGTGAATGAGCTATTGTATTGTCATCTGACTTGAATATGAAAAAAGATATAGAAATATTAAATAATAGCATTGCAAGCATCGGAAGACTTACAAAGTTGTGGAAACACATTAGTGTGATGCCAGATAGGATAAGCCTCATCTAATTTGTGAGCAACTGGTTGGGTGGTGGGAGGCCATAGATGAGACATATCTTGATACTGTCCTAGACTTATGGAAAGTAAACTAACAAAACCAATACAAAGTAGATGTGTTCAGCTGTCATCTCCAACCAACGGTTCAAAAAGATGATTTTCTTCTTTGTCATCACTGTACTTCAGTACAGATGTCATAGTAGTCAGCATGATAAGAAAGTTTCTTTCTTCATGCTGGCAAGAACAACAGCACCGCAGCTTGTATTCAGTGTGGCACTGACCCCCAGAACATGGAAGACCCGTGTGCTGGTTATGCAGGTACATAATCCATTTGCTCAGATTTTCCCTCCATTTCCCTAGTTCAGGATCTTGGCCATGTCTGACTTACCATGGGCAAAGGCTGCAGGAGGGAGTAGGCTCTCCTTAATAACACTTGATCTAGAGCCTGTGGCCGGGGCCACCAAACCAAAGGCCGAATTTAGGATTCTGTCGCTGTCTCTGTGACACATCCCACACGCCTGGGCAAGGTGTATGGGCTCCTGTAGCTATGGGAATGAAACCAGCCTCGGTGAAAAGCCTAACCTCCATAGTGGATACTATGGGATATGGAAGGGCTTGTTGGGATCATTAGTGGAAAATTTCTCTGCCACTGATACTGAAAACAGTGAAATAAATAAAATGCTTTTCAGAGAGAAAAATATGGAGTTCACTGAGACATTCTGTGTACCAATTTTCAGCATGCTTTCTGCATAATTAGCATGCTATTAGAGAAAATAACTAGAAGGCACCTTTAGAAATCTTTCTTGCTCAGGGTGCTTCCATATACAAAGCTGAAAGTACCATGGCAGATTTTAAACAGCAACTGCTATTTATGATGGTACTAAAAAACCTCCTGAAGTGAATTTTTCTTTAAGCTTCTCAACTTAAACCTTGACTACACATTGTTACTGTGATATACCTGTGGATGCCTAGCATTAGCTTAGTCAGGAATGCTGTGTTTAGCCTTTTCTCAAAGTCAAGTCAAAATCTACTGTGAAAAACTCCACACAGTTGAATGCATTAATATTCCATAGGTAAAGTCAGTATATACCTGTACACCGACCTCTATTTTGAATCAGTTTTATAGCCTTAAATGATTAGTATCTGAAATAAATGATTGAATATGCCTTGAGGGAAAATGTGTGATGAATAAAAAGATGACAAATGCTTCATTTTGTGCTGAGATCTGGAGGAGATTTATCTTGTTTAAAAAAATTTCTAGAATGAAAATGTAATAATCTGAATTTTCATTTTCAATTAGCAGAGATACTTGCAAAGAAGGAGTTTTCCTGGAATGTTTAAGATCTTCTCTAGCATAGAGGTGTATTTTGTGTCTCCTGTCTGCTCCTCCTTTTATCTGCATAAAGTTGCACATGTACATTGGAGCTGCTCACTGCTAGGAAAAACTTAAGACAAATGTTCCCTGTTCAAAAGGGACTACATTTACTTCACTATGGCCAGCCCTTACACTGTAAAATCATTCCACTCACCTATGATTTGAAAAGATGACCTAGAAGTGGATCTGAAATCCTTAGGAGTGCTACTAGATAATCTATATGTATCAGGAAAGACAGTAGCATCCATTCAAACCCTGCACTGGTTTTAAGCATATATTTCTTGTGAGGCCCTGACAATACTGTATAATTAATACATACAGTAGTAGTTTCTCTCTTAACTCTGTGGGACATAATATCCTTTAACTGAAAATAGGGGAAAAGGTGAAAGAATCACCTTTTTAGACCTGCTGAGCAGAACCTGAGAAGATCAGCATCTCCTGCCTCCTTTGTAATGGAAGGTATTTCCACCTTTTGTTTGTAATTATCTTAATTTGTCTGGACACTCATAGAATTAAGTATAGTGCTGGAAAAGCACAGGCCTTATACCATCCTTGTGCAGGGGGACTTTAATATGTCCGACCATTTTACTGTGCTGCTGGAATAGCATTAGACAGCTTTTCTATTCCCAATAAGCTGAGCCAGTGGTATCAAGGCTTCTGTATGTTTACTTCCCAGACAGATGGAAAAGGCAATTTCAAACAAAGTAGGCAAAAACTTCCATTTTGGAAGGACTTCTTAAAATAAATTCTTATTTGATTAACAGTAGAACCCTTCCTACTGCTTTCTGAAAAATTCACATGCTTTTAAAGAGAACAACCAGAAGTCACCTTTATAAACCTTGGATTCCTCTGTGTGGGAGCCTTTCTATGATTTTTATCTGCCAGGGGTTCAGACCAGTGTAGTTCATTAAAGGCAGATTGTTCCCATGGAGGGTGAATCTCCTTAAATTTAGGAAGTAAAACCAGGGCATTTCCATAGACCTTCATCATGGATGTGCTGCTGACCCAGCCCCTGAAGAGCAAACCCCACTGTATCATGCTTCCTACCCTACAGCAAAAGAGCTGGGCCAAAAGCAGACTTTGTATTTTTGTCCAAAATATAATATACACAGGACATATTTTGAAGGTGCACATGCCAAGGCCTGGTGCACTAGGCACACCAGTGGAAGAAAGCATGCGTGGCTGACAAATTGTCCAAGCTGTATCCTTAATGCGACATCAAAACTCCCATCTGTAATTTTCCTTAAAAATCACATAGCCGAAGCTCATTCTCTCTCTCTTCTTCTTACTTAAGTAGGTATTTTGTGCAAAGCACAAATTAATTCACTCCTTATCAGTAATTTTCTAAGGACTTTGCCTTTTCCTGTCAAAACAAATCCTATACTTTATTCCCTTACACTACTATGATACTTGCAGTCTTTCCCATATGTTGTTAGCTGCTCATTTATCTTGCACTAGTGATAGTCTTTTTACGTGACCTGTGGTGTGACTTTTGTTGAATAGAATGTAAAACAGGAGTTGATAAAGAGCGTTTTTACATCTGAGGGTCATAAATATTGAACAGATTCCCTGTCATGCTTGTAAAGAAGAGCGTCACGCCTCTTTTGGTTTCGCAGTCAGACTTTCAAAAGCAAAGGCCTACCAGGAGTACTGGAGTATATGTAGAATGCTTCTTCACACTTCTAAAGGAGTACAGAACGATTTGTAGAAATTTAACAATAATAAATACAAACAGTTTGAGCTTCAAAATGCTACATTAATGCAGCGCTAACACTGTAATATCAGACACTCAAAATCAGAATATTTTAGAGGGTCGGGCTGTTCTAATTGTAATGTGGCTGAGCTGCATATCCCACATTACATATGGCATATTTTAATAGTAAGAATGTATTAAAACTTACATTTTAAAATCCACTTTTCTTTTTCAATGTGCAAAGCTTATGTTAATGATGAGTGAGTGACAAAGTCAGATTTGAAGGTGATCACTTCAGTGGTAATAAATTGTCAAACTCCACAGTTTCACAACTCCTTTTTTGACCATCAGGTTTTTCATTTAAATAAACATTAAGCATGCTGACTTGAAGTAATCAGTTCACTCCTCAGAGTTAATCAGTTGGCTCTTTAAATAATCTCATTTAATCTCTCGAATTGTAGGTTTTTTTATTTTTCCGAATGAGGATAGATATATAGGTCTTACATATTTTTAAAGGCAAATAAGCATACTTAGAGAATTTGAGGGCGTCAACCAACTTCGAGATTGCTCATCTGTAGCTTTCCTAATCAAAGGGTACACTGAGAAATAGAAGTGGCTGAGGGATAATTCACACTTTTTGTTTGAAACTAACACTGACAATTCTGTGTCAGCTTGATTTGTTTCGTGGGTGCTTCAGTATTACCAGTTTGTAATTTGTTATCTGGACCTAGTAAAATGCATGAGGTATCTTTACTTTTCTCTGCGTACACATAAAGCAGCATTAGTGCCCATTTCAGTTCAATCTAGAGTCCTGTTTTAAAGATATATACATCAGACTTTTCATGCTCTTACCATGGTCTTTAAAGAATACCCTTACCCCACATCTCACCCTAAGGCTCTGCAATTCATCATCTTCACTAAGTCACTTAAACCTTTCTTTTAATCTTCAAATATAATTTGTATCTCTTTGAGAGGCTGAATTCAGCCTAATTATAAGATACTATCTGTCCTAAATGTTACTTAGCGGCGTTACCTGAGCAAGGACAGCATGTTCAGATTTCAGATTTTTAAAAGTGCGTGCTTTGTTATGAGTCGAAAAGTGGAAGAATTGGGGACTATTGAACTCCTATCTATTTCATCTACTGAAGGGCTTTTCTCTAGTTAAAATGGGGATCTCATTAGCAGAGACATTAATCTATACTTTGTTTCATTTTTTCCAAATTACTCCTAAGGCATAATAAACTAATATTTAACATGCTTATGTCCAAACACAGTTGATAAAAACAGTCTGTAGTGTGACACAAGTTGAGTTTTTTAACAGAATTATATAAAGTCTTTGACATTTTAAAAAATTTCAATGTGTTAGAAATAGTAACATTCTTCCCCATTAGAGTGACTTTTTCATCAACAGCAATGATTGATAGAGAGAGTCTATTCCTGCTAGAAAATAACTCCATTCAAATTCCGAATCTAAATAAGACGCTGGAGTCTTAGTTGTACACATGTATGTATTTCCCCACTCTGCACAGACAAAACAGTGCAGAAAGTGATAATCCACGGTCATGAAAGTTTGGTCACTATGCCTGTCAGAGACACAGCAAACTGTCTGTATCAATACAGCTTTCATTCTTGAATTTTAGGTAGTCACTTTATGTTTCAATTGAGCAGCCATATAAATTTAACAGTAACCAGGCAAGATCTGCTACTGACTTGAGCAGGTGGAGGAAGATGGTCCTTACACATTTTGTGCCTGAGTACCAGACATGAAAAGGCAAGCACAGAACAAGCCATGAGGGCCAGCCTGAAAGATTCACTCAGCTGTTGCTGCAAGAACAAAACTGTGCCTTAATATTTATTAAGAAAGTTAAGACAGAGGTGAAAATTAATCTTTCAATACAGAGAAATGGCTGAAAAGTTTTATTTTAAACTTACTAAAAGCTATTTGCCCCTCGGCTTGTGCAAAGCAGGAAAGTATCATCAGAGAAGGAGAATTTTTCAAAAAGTTATCTGCAGAAAAGAAACAGAAAGTTATGATGGCACTCCTGGCATAACCTTACCAGGTGCTTGTACTGGATCTTACTATAGTAATGTATCTTATCTGATCCAAATCTAACAACAAATAGTTTTGTTCTCTGTTCCTTTATATTTTGCTGCTGGCTGCATATAAAATTGAACATGTTTCGTTCAAAGAATATTAGTATCTAGACACCAGTTGTCCATGCACTCACGAAAGAAATAGTAAAGGGTATTTGCTTCAACATAATGGCTTCATTAAGCAAACAGAACACAAATAGCTCAGTATTGTAGAAACAAAGAGAGTTTTCATAAGCTGAAGAACAGGATAGGGACAACTGTTCCAGAGTCACGGAACAAAACTGGTGACTCCTTTGCTAAGCAGCATCACAAAATCAAGCTTGGTATTATTAAAATGTGTCTTGTCTCTGTAGTTGTGTAAGAAATGGTGTAAATCTTTAGAGCTATTTTATTTTTATCTATCAAAATAAAAGGACTCTTAATTCACAATTTATGAGCACTCCAGTAAGTGCTCCTGCAGGCTACTGTGACCACCTTAACAACCATCAGAGAATGCTAAGCAGAAACAGCAGGGACCCTTCTACACATAAATAATTATTTTCTAATATCACTTTTTAATTTATTTTTTTAATCTTTGGATTGTTAAGTTCTTTGCCCTCTGCTACACAGGATGTTAGCTGGTCATCTCCACACTGTTGTAAAGATAAAAAGACTGGAAATAACATCTAGACATCTTCACTGCTCCATGCTGACAGAGCAGAGGCAGCCAGTATCGATTGCCACATCTAACTAGTAATAAGAATGTAAACTCAGCCTTGTGCTGCTTTCCATCAAGGCAATGCAAGTCAAGCCTTCCTTTTGCACAGGCCTGCATTCATTTCTCCAGTTGTCAATATGTCCTGATAGAGCTTTTAGAGACTTATCAATATTTAACTGCACTTCTATTGACTCAGCAATTACAGAGTAATTGATTTAAGATTGATTATCATCATGTTAACATTTTAATGGTCAAAGACTAATATAACTAACTGGACATGAAATTATTTTATGCTTTTATTACCTTTGCCCATATATATTACTGTTCATTGTCACCAGATTTCAAGTTTTACTTAATGTTGTACTGTTCACCAGAAACAGTTGAAAATATTGTTTATAGATTTCTTCTTTGCAAGAATTGATTCCTATTTCTACAGCATAATATTTTTATTATGACCAAAACATTCCAGTGTATCTCTTCAGAATATCTTGTTACTGGTTAAAACATATGAAAGTAGCAAACATTCAATTAATCCATTGTGCCAAATGTGAGACAGTTAGCTAAAGAATAAGACAACAAAGTTATTTTATCAACTGCAGTGCTGTATCCAATACCTAGGTTTGATGAAAGATGCTTTTTATTAATCAGTTTTATTGATTTCTTGCATGGAAAGGTCTGAGACATAGTTGGAACTACAACAGGTTTGAGTTCTGCCAGCTGTGGTGGATATAAATATGAGCCAAGAAAAATAACCAAAAAATAAAACCCATAATGTGAAAAGATGGAATCTTTTTCCGCTGCAACAGTGATTAACTCAGTCCTATTTTTTTTGCTCTTTGGTTCTCTTGATGTGTGAGATGGAGTCAAGGCTGCGTATGATTTGCTGTGTACAAGAGCAGTGGAATGGGAGGGCAGGACCACCTGCCACCAGTACCAGTTCAGGATTTTACATTTTAGACAGGAGATAAAATCACAAATAAAGACTTAGGTTTTTTTATTATTTTTTTAAGTAACATCTAGCTCAATTAATGGATATCCAACAGAAAAATGAGAGGAGAAATTGAATTACAGGTGTTCAGGAATTGTCACTGTAAACCATTTTCCACCCAATTTTTTTCTAAGACTGTCAGAGATTAATATAAGAAAAGCTAACATCATATTTTTTAGCTGTCTTTTGTCATGACTTACCTTAAAGGGTACTTTCTAAGAACCCACTTCTGAAATTTTTCTCAAGAAACAGAGGCCAGTTGCTCTCACAGATAGACTTTGGAAGGCTGAGTGTTAGATCTGGGTCTTAATCAAAGGAAAAAAAGAGTAAAGGAATCTTCAAAAGATACCTTGTTATGCAAACGAAGAGGTTGGTGAGCTATTTCATTGCAGAACCAGCTTTTTCACTGGTAACACCTGAAAAATGATACTTTCTGCAACAAAGTGGAGAGATTTGAAGTTCTTGAAATTTTGTGAACCTTGCTTAAAAAGCTATCAAACAACTCCCACTTGCTGGGCTGCTACGTAAAAGATGGCAAATTTTATTCTACAGCATTGTCATTGTAGGATTTGGTCAGACCTGTGACTGTTTATGGTGTGTATATTTGTGACTTCTTTTTCTGTTCTTTATTAGCTAATGGAAGTTTTGTAACTTTCAGGCATGAGCAGTCCTGCAGACCTGTTTTCATAGAATCAGAATTGTTAGGGTTGGAAGGGACCCATGGAGATCATCTGGTCCAACCCAACAGCCAAGGCAGGGCCACCTAGAGCAGGCGACGCAGAAACATGTCCAGGTTGGTTTGGAATATCTTTGCTCCAGAGGGGGAGCAAAGCAGGTGCCCCGTGCCTCACTGAGGGGTCCATGAGGGTCACTGAGGGGCAAACTGGTGCCCTGTTTGTCACTGAGGGTCCCCGAGGGTGACTGGGTGCCCTGAGTGTCAGTGAGGAACTTTGAGGGTCATCCCAAGAAAGGACTCCCTGGCATTCCCAGGGTAGGGATATGTAAGAGTCCAGTGGGCACCTTCAGGCTGCCCCAGCCGGCTTAGCGCTGGGTGACCTCCTTGTAAGCAGGGCTGGGTCTTTTCTTTGTTGTTGTTGGCCTTTGGCCATCGTGCTCCTTTGGCTGCCTGGAGAGAGGAGCAAGTGCCCTGTGAGAGTCCCTGTCTCCACACCCAAGGTGGGAAACAGAGATCTCCTGACCCCCAGCCCACCCTGTAAGCAGGGCAGGGTTTTTTCCCTTGGCATCTTTGTGCATGCAACTCCTGGCCTCTGTGACCCATATAAATAAACCAGAAGGAAAGCCTTTAATATTAATACAGATAGTTTATTTTTCTCACTACATGCCAAAAAACCTATCAGAGCCTTCACTTAATGCTAAGATTGCTTCTGTTCTGTACGAAGATTCCTCGAGATGTGCAGTTTCACGAAATACACAGAAATTACATCTTCCAGTGTAATTTTAGCACGGCAGTTCAGGCTAAGCATAATAATTAATACTCTCTATAATAGACAGTGATATGGTAAATATGGCTTCAGCATTCCTAATGCCTGATACAGTGTCCCACATAGTGGGTTTTATGTGTTAACTTCTCATCAGTCGATGAATCCCAGAACAAGCAGCCTCTGCCAGGTGCTAAATGGGATCTGATCCAAATGAAATCTGATCTTGTCCAGGTTAGTATTAAGAAATTTAGTACTGCACCTTAACTTGGGCCAAATGATAAAATGCCATCATTAGCAATTAATTTGAGAGATTTCATGAGTGTAGGAAACCTTGAAAGGCAACAGTAAGCTTTCTTGAAGAGTCTAGGAATTATTCCTGAAGGTTTGATTAATCTATTTTTTACCAAGATGGGCTCTAGAAAGAGCCTCAAACTAAGGCTGTATTTTGTTTAAAAAAAATAAAAATCTTTAAAAGCAGAAGAGATATTTTAAACACACAGGTGACTCAAACAAACATCCTTGCTGTTACTAATTCCAATCAAGATGTTTTTCCTGTGAAAAACCAATGGACGCTCTCACAGTACTGGGAAAAAAAAAGGGAAAGGATCCAGAAATAATCACTGTCAAGAAGCTGGTTTTGAAATGAAATTAATTTCTGTCTTGCATTTGGACAGACATAAGATGTGCATAAAACACCAAGGAAACACTTTTATTCTGACTTTATTGCACTTTTCAATTACTTTGCACTGTTTGTACTGGGGCCTGCAGTGGGCCCTTTTACTCCTCTCGTTTACTTCAACTAAATTCGGACAGTCAGAAAAATCAGTCTGCTGCCTCAGAAAAAGTGGGGAGTTCTGTGTTAAGGGTTCCCCCGCATTCAGTGAATTTGGATAAGGAATTGCAGGTTTGGATAATTATCATGAGAAAGCTGATAGCAGCTAGACCATTGCTTATTCTTGGGTTAATTTTTTTCCAGTTTTTAAATGAAATGTGCAGTGGTCATAGAACAGAACTATGTGTGTCAGGTGAAAAAGTTTATTCCCACTCAGTCAAACTACTGATTGTGAAATGAATAAAACATTTTAAAAGAACAAATCAGTCCACATGTCTACAGTTCATTTTAAAACTTTATGATTTATTTAAACTTCTTATCCATAAGTAGAAAACACTGAATTTCACATTAAATATTTCATTTTAATTAAAACTCAATAGCGGGAAAAAACCCAAACAAACACACCCCCTCTAAAAAAAAAAAATAAAAGCCAAACCAAAACCCCAATATGACAGAATTGTAACACAATTCTTAGTCTCTTTTTCTAACTGTACTGCATGAAACTGAGGAGCTGAATTTTTAGAGCCAGTGGATGTCATACTTTTATCTGAAAGTAGAAGAGTCTTAGCTCAAAACACATATGTGGGATAACTTGTCCCTGAAAAAAAATGTTTAAGTTCTGCATCCTTGAGTACTGCATGCATCCAGAGGCTCTTTTCTTCTCCCCTTATGTCCACAGCAGGCCTCAAGGAACGCATTTTATTTATTTGTTTATTTATTTGTTTGCTTGTTTGTTTCTAATGAGTTTTGGGTGAAATTTCATTAGATATATGCACTCCCTTATTGCCAGTCAGAGCCTAAAACAAGCGTGCTAATCTACCATGGTTCTCGTAGTCTTCCCTCTGACACCTGCAAAGCCCAGGCAGGGATGCTCTGCAGCCTTTGATCTACCTCCTCTCATGCTGTTTCTTCCCATCTTTGTGCAAAATCTAGGTGGATTCCTAAATGGACTCTGTGATGATTAACTGCTTCCAGAGTTAAGCAAGGGAATAATACTTCCCCTTCATGGAGGATTTTGATGAGGCTAGTGTTTGAACAGCTCCAAAAACTGTGATATATGATATGTCTCTCACTGTAGCTACAATTCTGTACGTTATATTTTTCTAAAAAGTGATGAGCTTTTTGTTTCTATTTAGCTTAGAATGACCTTTTAAATAACAATAAGAAAAAAAATCCATTATATTTAAAGTTAACACTGCAAAAACATTATCTGTGCAAGTTGGTCAAAAGGAATTTGAACCTGCAGCTAAGACAACACCTGTGTCAAATTGCATTTTATATATGACACTTATTATAATGTGGCTCTGTGGAACCGTTAGTATTCAAGAAGCCAGAGAGAGATGGCAGTTAGGGCAGGACTGAACTTTTACAATGCCTCTTCTACTCTAGATTCATCTCTGTTAGACCAATATTAAAACAAAAAGAAAAAAAAAAGAAAGGAAAAAACAGGAAAAAACCTCTTTAGTTTGTAATTTCTCATATGTCAACATTCCCTGGCACCAAACGTAGCCCCAACCCAATTCCTTCAGTGTAACAGAAGATCCAGAAGCAGTTGTTTTGCATGACAAATTAGACTCTCGCAGCCAGTTGTGTAATTAGGATGGAAGGTAGATATGTTAGATCCACATTTAGGGGAAAAAAGCTACAAAAAAATTAATTGCAGTCTATTAAAATTCTAAATTCATCATCACTGGAAATTTTTGTCACTTTGTGCCAGAGTGGAAGAAATCCAATACATTCATGAAGTGAATCCTGTATGTGATCTGCCATGCCAGCCTCAGTCAAAATTGAGGGCCCAAATATATTATAAAGCATAATTACTCCAGAGCTAAAATCTTAAGCAAGGCTTTGAGGGCCATGTCTGTGAAACACAAATTGAAACTGCTGTGGTTCATGTATAAACAGAGAACTTAATCTAGTAGAACCCATAAAAGCAAGACCTTCTTAAATTGCCCCAGGTATCAAAACATAAGTAGTATTATTAGAATGTCCATATTTCATAATGAGTTTGAACACTACTCCTCTTAAAATGGATTTAAAGATCCCCAATGCAGTAAAGATTTCCATGTGTTTTAAATTAAGCATTTTAAATTGCATTATATTGGTTAGCAATTGCCACGGTAGAGTTTTTTGTTTTTTAACGTAATTATGCCTGCAAACATTCAGTATTTTGGTAGATTATTTTGAACCTATGTATCTCTTTTTTTTTCTGTTACGTACATTAATCTTAGTTCAGCTGTATCATAGAATACCTAAGATTTTTAATATTACATTGTCAATCACTGAATTGTCATAGAAGGGAAGATGGTCTTTCCTTATTAGGCTTTTGTCAGGACAGCAGTGTAACACCTGAGAATACCACTCAGGGCTATTTAACTCAGTACCTCATTTTTTTCTTTAAGGCGATCATAGAAGTCTTCTTTCAAAAAGTAACCTGATGAAGACAAGTGGGGTCAAAGCTGACAAAAACAAATGCTTCTTCACTACTGAGAAACCCATTTGGTAATGAAAAGTTCAGTTTAAACCAGAATTTCTGTTCTGAGCTTCAGGAAACTTGTGTTTGCTTAGCACAAGTGAAGAGAGGTTAAATGCAAAACAAACCTCTTCTGCCCTCCTTTCTCACTGCAACATTAAAAAAAAATAAAAAGGCAACAGAAAATTTCTGACATTAGTATTTCTTTACTTTTCTGTAATATCCATAGCTTAATTTATCCTAAAATTATTTCAGCTTGATGATCAGCTAACTAGGAACGCTCATCCTAATTTTCATTGGCTGTTTGCAAAATATTGCTTCTGGATAATTTAATGCAAGTTACTTTATGAACATTTGCATAAAATAAAACACACAGACAACATAAGCAGATGAGACACCTCATTGTATGATAGCACTTGAACAACACTTTCTAGCTGACTATGTAACTGCCTATAGGAAAAAACTAAAATCATAGGAAATGCACAATGGAGAATCCTAATGTGTTTCTGTGTAAATTGTTCTCTCTCAACAACTCTTTACCCACATTTTTCCCTGCTGGGATAGATGATGTTCAAAATAGTTCCTTTTATTTCATATGCGTAAAATGATATGATGAGTCATTTTTTTGCAAACTTAAGTTTAATGTTCACCATGAGTGACTCATGACCAAATTGGCCTTACATGCGCTTAAGAAATGAATGCAAAGTATTAAATGTCCTGAAATCATTAGAATGGCTTTGCAATTTGTTTCAGTGAAGATTCTGTCCAGTGACCTAATAATTATGACATTTTAGCGATGAAACGGCTCATAAATAGAGGACTCTTTGCCATTGCCCAGGGAGTGACTCAAAAGCCTATTTAGTCTCTGAGTGTTTTTCTCTGATAATCTAATAGGCACTCAACCTACCTTCCTAAAATAATGCTTTATTGCTAATGTTTTAATAGAGGAACTGACTCTACAAATTAAAAGAACTCAGTGCTCAAGCATTCATTGTGTTTCCATTGCTTCCCTAATGTTTATGACAAATAGTACCCTTCTTAAAGCAGTGCTTATTTCCTTCAAATATTGGTAGACAGCTGTCATGTACCCACTGAGTTTCTGCATAGTTAATCCCCTGTGAATGCATGTTACTCTTCTAAACATTCGGTATGATTTTGTCTTCACTTACCAAAGAGAATTAGCACTTCAACCCTGGCATAGACAGTTATGAACCCTTGTGTGAAACTGGTCAGCAAATTAAGTTGTGATATCCTCAGAAGAGGCTAATAACAATAGTTCTGCTCCTTTCCTTAATCCTGGCAGTGAGAGCGTTTAACCGGCCTTCCTCCAACAGACTGGATTTCACATTTCCCATTATAGTCCCCTGAAGACAATGCATAGGCAGTAGCTCTTTTCCTAAATCCTTAGGGAATCTAACACTTGGAGTTAAATGTAACTAGAGCATGAGTATATAAATCTTGTAAGAATAGACTTTAATTGTCTGGAAGAAAAAAATAGACATTCTTTAATTACTTTTTCTTGCTTTTCTTCACTGTAAATTTGCTATAAATGGTGAATCGCTTATATGATAATGTTATCCTTCTTAGAAAATGAATGTTAGAAT
Source organism: Manacus vitellinus (assembly GCF_001715985.3). Taxonomy (NCBI): domain Eukaryota; kingdom Metazoa; phylum Chordata; class Aves; order Passeriformes; family Pipridae; genus Manacus; species Manacus vitellinus. The sequence continues at coordinate 1,221,793 of NW_021940660.1, forward strand.
CCTAGAAGCAGAGTTATTGTTGTTCTTTTGAAATTCTTTCTTTAGGATAGAGAAAAAAAGTTGGGCTGACTCAGAACTTGTCAGTTTTAGTGTGTTTCATTTTTATCTCAAAGGGGAATTCTTGTTAAATAGTAGGTTCAGGTACAAGAACTGAAAACCTGTGACTACAATTTGTGAGCTAGAAGTAGAAGCTAAAACTCTGAAGACAAAAGGAAAAGACAGAGAAGTCTCAAGATGAGGCAAAATAATTGCTAAAAATTGATAGATAAGTCTAACAGTGAGTCAAAAAAATATACTCATGTGCACTTGAACAAGAATATCTGTGGGTTTTGGTTGTTTTACTGCTAAGAATAATAACTATATAAATAGATATAATGACTGAATTAATATGGGGAGGATTAATGTCAGGTAGGTTGAATATGGTGTACAAACAAGTCTTCTTATCTGACACATGAAGTACAAGCTTTCCAAAACACCAAATGTCTTCTAAACATGTGTTCAGGGTCTGACTGGTGGCTCACTAGACTGGGTTTAGCTGAATTAAGTAAATAATAACAGCAAACAGAAAACAGGGTGCAATAAGGAAGTTCACTAAGGTAGAAATGAACCAAAAGTAGCACAGAGCAGTGTGATGACTGTGATGAGTGAAGGGATCGTTGCCTTTATGAAAGCAACATATAGCAGAACTACATTCATCCATGTACCAGAAGCTATTGTGACAGAATAACCTCCCAGCACAACACAGCTTTGGGAGATTTGCCCTTTGAGTTCTCTCAGAGCCTCGGTTTCCTGTTCCCCTCTGGAAGCCACAGAAACTCATGGTCTAACTGCCCCATGGTGCCTGGCTCTATTTTTCCTTAATTTCAAATTTGTTGCCAGTAATTTGTTGGGTTTTGTTTTGTTTTCTTTGGGGGATTTTTTTGAGAAAAATAGAAAATAGCAGAAGGGTTCAGATATGGAGCTGCACTTGGAGAATCTTTAGTTCTCTGTTTGGTACTTCAAAGTGCTTTCTTTCACATTACTCTAGGACATAGTTTTTAAGAAAATGGCAAAGAGTCTATAATTTTATGTAGAATATTAAAAAAATTGCTTTCTATAGCTGCTTATATTTTTAGTCAATTCATTGTCTAAAAAACTATGATACAATTTAGCGTCATTTTTTTCAGCTACAGCATTTTAAAACACAAAAAATCCCTTTTGCAGGTCAGTGTAGAATGCACTGAGAATCTGGCAATTTCCTTTCATGTTTGATCTTTGCTTCCTTGATCATTTCCGTAATCTCTATCACTTTAGCTGTCTATGCCTCCACTTGTAGCATTAACCTTGATATTTTGTAATAGATGTCTCACATGGCCTTTGCTCTTTCCTGTTCTCTCCCTTAATTTCCTTGGCTGCACACACTAGTGGTTTTCTTCTTTTATAGCCTATTTATTTCCTAGTGTTATGTTCTTTCCTTGGACTCCCATTTAATTAAAGCTGTACTGTCAACTTGAAAATCACATTTCCATCTGAAAATGTTGTGTCTTCTCTTGTTATACGAAGCCCTTGAGATGACTCCAGCTAACAGGCAGAGCAGATTGAGGGGGTGTGGGGAGTGTGCCTTCTCTTTTTTCATTTCACTTAACTCGTGTAACATTCCAGCATTATTTTAGTGGCTGGCATTTCTGCTACCTTAGACAGATCTGCCGCTGGCTGTTTGCAGGAGGAGGAGAGAAATAACCCTTCCGTCCTCCCCTCATTTCCCCTGTGGCCTTCCACGAATATGTGAGTCAAGATCTAGTCAGTACTGAATGAATTAAGCTGTATTACAGTGCTGCTTTAAAGGAAAATTAAACTCAAGACCTCTTGCTCCCCCAGTTGTTAGGAAAGGACCAGGAATGTATGAGCAATTCCAGAAGTTTAAAACCATTCCCCGTTATCCTAATCCCAGCCTGCCCTTTGCCTACTGTTGCCAGTCTGGTCTTCAAAGCCTCTGTGCAATCACTTTTAAATTAAATGCTTAGAAATGCATAGGGAACCAACCTGATTTCCTTAATTTTATAACTCTTTCTGACCCTCTTTTGGTGCAAAGTGCCATTGTGACTTTGGAATTAATGCTGGCAGAGGAACGGTCCTGCCAAAGTATTTGTTTTAGGAAAGCAGCACAAGAATAGAAAAGATTAAAAGGCATGCGTTATGTAAAAACTGGTGGGGTGTCCTCTGACTCCCTGGTGCGTCTCTGACTCCCTGGGTGTGGACCCACCCATAGCAGGGTCTGGGTCTAGGAGCCTTTGTGCTCCCTCAGCTGGCAGCCTGTGAGGGGCAACCACCCCGTTAGCAGGGAGCGGGTCAGGTGCCCCCAAGTCTGTTCACCCTTGGTGCTCCCAAGTCCAGTTTTGTGACCATGTTTTGGTGTCCAGGTAAGTGGCATTGTGCTGCTGCAGCCAGCATTGTATGTTACAGAGCTCTGGGACAGCAACACTCAGACTAATAAACCATGTGAATTATCTGTAATGAATAGGGCAGGAGGTTGGTTGTGACTGAGTGCTGGCTGGCAGGATCCCAAACTCCCTTAGGCGTGAATGTTACACCACATGCTATGTAGCTTCTGCTTTGGAACATGCTCAAGTTCTGTGAGCACAGGGAATGATTTCTTCCACTGAAGAGAGACAGGAGGCATTTACTCTTTGCAGTAAGGATTTTAAGAAATTTGTTGCGTGTGTGTTGCCTTTACTTATTTATTTCTGGTGTTGGCACAGGTCAGTACTTCCCAGCTGTGCTACTGTCCTCCCATGAATTCCTTAACACCAGAAAGGAGCTCCTCTTCTTTGGTTAATGTATGTTGTGCTTCTAGCCCAAACTTTTAAAACATGCTTGAAGTGGCAGAGCCTCCATTTGTTGAGTTCAAATACTGTACATTATAGAAAGAAGTAATAATTTGATAGTAAATGATTGGTAACAGATAATAAATATTACGTACTAGAAAGATGACACAATTGTTGCGGGGAGCTGACCTGTTTTCATTAGCGCTTTCATGACTTCATACAACTACTTCTGTCTGTTCACTCTTTTTCCCTGATGTTTTAGGTACTAATCACAGAGCAAATACAGCCCTCTCAAATAAACCAGATGTTCAAAAAAGAAAAGTTTATTTTTTATATAAGTACCAACCATAAAGAGAGAAATTACTTCTTGTGCACCAAAACTCTGTATTCTGGGACCATTTTTACTTTTTAAATTTCTAATTTTAAAACTTCACCCCAGACAGTTTTATAATAGTATAATCATCTCTTACTTGCTTCAGCAAAGTCAGATCCTCTGAAAGATGTTACGTGTTGCATACTTCAAATGCACTTGAAAAAAGACACTGAAAATAGTAACAGTAGCTCTATGTTACTGTGAATACGGAGATTTTTATGTGTTAGTGTAAAACAGAGATATAACACACAGAACAGAATTATGAAATGCGGTGATTTATATCGTGGAGTAAGTTATGGCTTTCATAAATTAGGTGACTGGAAAGACTGACCACAGTAACACTATGACTGAGCCGCCAAAGCTCACAAAGACTCTTTTTTTCTTTTCTTTTTTTTTATTGTTTTTGTTTGTTTGTTTTAACAGTACTTTGCAGCATTACTGGTGGTGAATGCAGATTATTGAGTTGTTGTAATATCTAAGATCACTTTGCAAGGGTAAGAGAGGTAAGAAGTAAAGAATAAGGGGTCATCTCTTTGTATGAAAGGAAAAAGAAAATTTTCTTAATGGATTTTTAGGTGGGTTTTAAACAGTTTTATACCATGAATGATTTTCTTGCTAGCAGGCTTAGTCATGTAATTTCCTCTCTCTTTTACTCAAAGCTAATGAATTTTAAAAGTTTTTACACAACAGAGAACGTAGTACACTAAAAACCTGTACTGCCCAACCATCTCACCCACCAGGTTATCACATGGAAGGGAAATTTCTCCACATTAGTATTATGTATTAAATTGCCTTCATTTTAGTCAATTTGAGACATGTTTATCAATATTTTCTGTTAACTGCAGTGACAGATTTTGGCAAAAGACCTTTATCAAAGTGGCTCACAAGCTTGCTTCCAATATAGAATGTTTTATTCTTTCTGTTAAAAGAACAAATGCTGTCTGCTCACATCTCAGTGCTTTCTAAGTGTATTATACTCCATATTGAAAAATATTATGGTAAATAGACATGAATTTACTAAACTCTGGAAAGCAATGACTTGCTCAGTGTGTGGGTGAATTCCTTAATAAAGGTACTTGGTCAGGGCTAGATGTCTGTTTACCAGAGAGAGTTATCAGTGCTTTGCCTCATGCATTGTCACAGACCTCAGCTTTAGATCAGGGTGTTATTGCCTGGCAGTATTTCTGTTCCTAGTCTGAAAGTGCTGTCTCAAACAGAAAAAAAAAAAAAAAAAAAAAAAAAAAAAAGAAAAAAAGGTACAAGCTTCTTTCATGTTTGGTTTAAACACTTTTTTATTTTCCAGAAACCTGATAATTAAAATTCAATTTGTATATTAATAAAAAAATTGTTCCTGAAATCTAAAATCCAGATCAAAATAATAGGTTGTTAAATTTTTTATCCTGCTTTTAACTAAGACTTTTTTAACTGAATGGGAGAATTCTACCTTTTGTACTCAGGGGAGTGTGAACACAGACAGTCCATATGTAAAAGAGAAGAACTTTTTTTCCCTTCAACCAAAGCTCTTCAAGGTGGACTGTGCTCATTTACAGGCACCAGCAGCAGTTCCCTTGTTTTCTGAGTTTTAATATCAGTTCTGCTCTTGGGGAAACCATACAAGAACCATGAGGAGATCCACCACCCCTGGGAGGCACTACTGGAAGCAGCTCTGTGGTAGCATTCCCTGTGACAATATGCCCTGAAGGATGCTCATTTTGGGCGAGTAACTTTCTTACGTGTAAAATATATTTTCAGTGACAAACCTGACAAACTCCCTCTGAGGAGCACTTACTACCATTTTATTTCGCAAATTTGGTAATCTGTAATGCCAAAGACACCTCTTACTACATGGAGGTAGCCCTCTGAAATCTTCCACAGTGTACTAAATCTAACAATAAATGTTTATGAGGTAGAGCTGTAATTGAACAAAGATTTCACTGACTGCAGTGAGTGGCTCACGTGGACACCAGGTGGAAGGACAAACATGGAGTTTTCTTCTATAAGATGAATAGAAACACTGGAGATACCCTCATGACTGGGAAAAGGAGTCAAAATTTAGTTCCTTATAGACTAATTTATATTAATATATTTTAACACATTTTTTTCACATACATATTTCATCTGTTCCTCTGATTAAAATGAAAGACATCCAATTAACTTAAGTTAGCTGTTGGGAGAAACAGAGTAGTGGGGGATTTTAAGCCCGAGACAGGGTAAGGGTGGATGAAGAGCTTATTTAAGAAAATGTCAAAATTAGAAATATATCTTTTCACATTCTAAAAGTTACTACATTTTATTCTAAAGATTGAAAGAAAAGGATTTCATTCTTAAAGGACTTTCAGAGCACTCTGCTGTTCTCCACAGTTCTGACAGTACTTGACTTTCTCCAACTTCTTGTAAAGGGCTTACAGAGAAAATGTTTCATTACGTGTTCCAAAATCTCTGGAACAGATCTCCCATACCAGCATTTCCTGAGACTAATGGAGAATGATATTTTGAGATGTAAAGATTCTTATTATTCAAGTTTCTGGTGAAACATCATCTGACACTGGTGTTAAAATTCTGATTTTCCTTGCATTGCTGGTAAGAATTCAGGCATATGGTAGCTGGGAATAGAAACAACTGGGACAAATAAGGAATAAGTCCTCTTAATGGAATTAAAGACTATCTGAGCAAGCAGTATACCATTTTCTTAATGAAGATCATAGCCAAAGTGTCCTGCTGTATAGTCATCTACTTCTGGATGCCCAGAGAACAGCCAAAAGCACTTTTTCCATCTGCAGTTGCCAAAGAGCTTGTGCCCTTTTCTGTCTGAGTTCCTCAAAATGGTTATCCATTGCTTTTTGTTCCCAGGTTAAATTACACTGAGCATCTTATAGGGTTTATTTTCCTTTTTCAGTTCAGCAGGAATGTAGGCAGAGAGCATATTATCATGAGTTAGATAGATTTATTTTTTTTGTACTGTTTCTGTATTCAACACCGGTACCTCATTTCAGTCTCTTCTTTGGATCTTTCAAATCTGCTGCTCTTGTCATGCTCTGCCCTTGTAACTGAGATGAGCTGAGGCATTTGAGATAACCCTCTGCAGGTATTTTGGCAGTTGCAAGAAAGACAGTGTCATTGCCAGGTTATAATTCAGCATTTTCTTTCATTCTTGATCCCTGAAGATTATTGACCTGCAGAACACATAGCTCAGCCTATTAAGTATATTTTTTTGTTGACTTCACAGTGCACTTGAAGAGATAGTTATGAAGGCAGGACTATGACTTCGCCTTCAGTCAAATTAAGTGAAATTTAAATCAGGGGAAATTTCACAATTAAAAATGGTTTGCACAAGGATCAGTTTTGTCCAAGTGCACTAATACGATTGTAATTTTTCATTTATCTGATTCTCCTTTCACACAATATGGATAAAAGAAACTTTAACAAACTCATTGAATCCTCAAAATTGGAAATAAATGGGACATTTTCTGACTATGTAGCTTAGCTTTTTTAACACTAACTGCTGAAAAACAGATGTACGTGCACATACTCAATAGCATGTGTTCAGTTTTTTCATTTCTCATGATAACATAGGAAGAAGTAATGTGCTAGCTATTTCTAAAATGCCTGATACCTTAATGTGTAAGATAGAATAAAGTAAAATGAGTCTTATTCCTCTCTCATTTCACAAGAAAATTAATTTTGACTATTGCTTTTTATCAATTTGCATGATGGTGACTTCAGTTAAATGGACTTCTCAGCTTTTCTACGCAAATTTATGGCAGGAACAGTTCCTTGTAAATCTCATTATCATAATAAAATCCTATTACCTAATGCTGGGGGAAAAAAGAAACTAGAAACATTTACGCTCAAGTCTACTTTAGTGATTGGCATCTTTATGATACCTAGGTGCTCTTCATGCTTCTTTATGAGAATTGAGTTACATGACCTGGAAGTTCAGAGTAAATGTTTAAGCTTTACTGGTCCTTGAAAAGCAGTAAGATGGAAAAGATGTTGCAATACTTGTTAGTGAAACTATTCCGAAATTGAATTACAGATGCTCTCAGGGCCACATCCCATCCTTATATAATTTATAGAAGCAAGTTATCTCCCTGACCCTCAAACCTCCTGTACAACTGCTTCCTTGTTAAATAAAAACAACTAGATCATCTACTTTGACAAGTCAAAACTGGGAATCAATTTTTAAAGCCTAAATCTAGCCAGCTATTAAATGTCCCTAACTCAGTATTTCAGGATCTCCCTTCCTTCTGCAGCTGAAGGTGCTCATTACCTCACTGGATGATGTTTGCAGCATGTGTGGGAAGTAACTTCATGGTTTTGTTCTGTTTAGTGGTGTTTAACTGTCTCTGAAAATTTCTAAACGTAAATTTCGCTTTGAAATGGGTTATTTCTCTCTAAGTTTCCTTATTACCCTTTCCATACTCCCTGACTTTGAAGAAACTTCAGTCAATGTTCTGGAAGAGCCAGATAACACAGACATTGCAGCCTGTGCTTGCACTCCGTTACTGGGATGTACAGGTTGTCTACACTACAAGCTCATACTGATACAGCTGTGCTGCCAATGTGCATAGCAGATGTGTAATGAGCTGATAAAAGCATCTTTCTGATGATGTAGATAGACTGTTTCATTGTAAGGCATGAAGTAAACAGGCAAAAAACATTATTTTTTCAGGATACTTCCCCATCGAAATGCACCTGAAGTGGTCCTGTCCCTGTCTGGTTTCAACTCTACAGAACTGGACCCATTAACTTATTTGCTCATTCAACAAAGAGTTCAGCCAAAAAGCCAAAATTCTAGGTGTTTTATGTTGCTGAAGAATAAGAAAATGAGGTGGGATGAAGAGCAGTATTAATAATCCATGCAAAGATGATGTCAAAATACGTAATACAGTGGTACAATAAGGTTTTTACTAAATTCCCTTAATAATTCAAATATAGGAGAGTCCTGATGTATCAATAGAAATGTATTTGGGAAAGTGAAGAATAACACTTCTGAATTAACTACTATTTTATACTATGTTATATTAATCTGAAGTGTCCTTGTTTCTAATACCTGATGTAGATGGAAATTTGTAGCATTTTAATATAGGCTGTCACAACCAATCCCAGAAATTTTGGACAGTGCAGGTTGTTTCCTAGGGGAGAATATTTATACTCTAAATAATGTTTTATAGGCAAAAAAAGAAACTTCATAAGTGCTAGATCTCCTAGATAAATTATAAAAATGTGAATTGGATTACAGCAAAATAACACTTCATTAAACTGTAGTGGACTATACTCCCCATCTTGGAATATATTCTAGCCTCATTGACAGAGGGCTTATTATTTAAATGTCTTCATGACTGGTTCAGTTAACTACTCTATCTTGCAAAAGTACCAGAAAAATAAAGCTGTATTGGGAAGTTAAATGTTCTAGCGGTGCATAGGTTACCTGGGCCCTTCGTCTCAAAAGCTTCCAAGATAGAAGTAATCCTTTAATCTTCTGTGTGAATCTCAAGGCTCTCCTTTTTTAATGCTGTACTACATTTTCATCTGCTTTTTTTTTTTACTTTTCTGAATCTCCTTGCTAAATCTGTTCTGTGTTTATTAGGTGGTAGAGATATCCCTTCAACCTTACTGACAGCAAAGGCTTTGGTGAAGTATTTTTTACGAAAAAAGAAGGTGATTTCCCAAGGTATGCAAAGGCTTCATTACTAATGGTAAGAAAAAGATTTTGAGCCCTATCTTGGCTGAATGACAGCACAGACCAGTGAAAGAAAACACAGGATGTTGCAGAAAATGGGACAGGATAGGAGAAATATATGTTGGCTGAATGCAATCCTTTGATATCTAGGAGCTGAATTCTCATTCAAATGCCTGAATTTAATTAAATGCAATGATATTTATTACATTTTGGTAAATTATTCTTCCTTTTTTAGTGGAGGAGATGGCTGGGCATGGAGAGGTTGGTGCACTCACAGAACGCAGATTAGCTCAGTTGGTTAGAGCCTGGTGCTAATATTGCCAACATCACAGGTTTGATCGCTGTGTATGCCATTCACTTAAGAGTTGGCCTTGATAATCCTTGTAGGTGCCTTGCAACTCAGAATATTCTGTGACTCTGTGACTGAGTTGATTCACCCATGGCATTATCTGTTACCCTTCACTTTTCCACGTTAACAACACTACTTCTCTTGCACCACAGAATAGCAGCTGCTGAAGAACACATCACATGCATCACTGAATTTGGCCAAGGTGCAACTTACAAGTCTTTATTGTGTTCAACAAGCTGTGCAATTTCTAGCCCAGTGCTGGTGGAGATTGAAATGGTACAGCATCATAACCTGTCCCAATGATGATAACATATAGGTAACAATAACTATAGGTGTTGTGTCATCTTGGAAAACTTACAATTTGGAATATAACTTTAACTGTGAATAATTGCATCATAATCTATATTTATGTCAGTTCTGTACTGCCTCCTGAATTCCTTTTCCGTGTGCAGAGCAAGTGTACAAATGTTACCAAATACCACTAAGATCTAGCACCTCAGAGAATAAATGTTAAGTATAACTTACAGACTTATGTTCACATAATCAACTCAATCTCTGCCGTTGACTGGGCTTGAGTCCTGACTCGTGGACCCTCCAAACCCACGTGACTCCCTTTTGTAGGGCCTTATACAGTGACTATTTTGGATGATGATGTCCAAATGCCTGGAATTAGGCTGCAGTTGATTCTGCCTTCCAATATTAATGTAGGAAATCTGAACTTGGAAAGCTCCTAATTCTAATCACCTCCTTCAGATGTGTTTGGCTTTTGTGATTCAGTTCTTCCTTGGTTTTGATACAAGACCCGTTTCTGAGTTGTTCTCAGTACAGAGTCCAACAGGGGAAGAATAATGGTCATTTGTACAATGTCTCATCTTCTTTTCCTTTGAACATTATTTTAAATCTGTCAGAGAAATCATCAAATATCCTTGTGATTTCCTTCACAATATATTCTTGCTTGCTATAATGCTAATTAAATGTCTGGTGAAAGCAATGGACAAGCGATGTTGGGCAAATTCAACTTGCTCCGAGGCTATTTATCTTATCTTCAACATGACTCCAAAACCTGTGGTTTAAAGTGCCGTAGCAGTAGAACTGCTAAATCAGTAGAAAGCTTAAACAAGATAGCAATATCTCGTGTTACCATGTAATGTGAGGAGGAAAAGATAGCAGAAATAAGTAATATAGCTAAGTATGAATTGTACAAATTAGGATGGTTTGCTTAATTTCAAAAGTTGCAAAAACTAGAAAGGATTTGGTACAGATACATCCATTAAAAGGAGTTCATAAAAATACCTCAGGTGGGAATTATCGAAATAATATGCTTATAAGAGCTGACTTTTTTCCAAGTAACTTCCTCTGAAAAGTCCTATAAAACTTTTTATTTGCAGATAATTGAAAAATCACACTTGGTATGTGAGATCAAAATACTATCTCATCATCTTTTATGAGGAAGTTCAGCATAGGATTCCCATGCCGTTCGTTTGGTTTTATTTATGTTTCCCTATCAATTTATTGACCCTTTCCTGCTTTCTTCAGTATTAGTCATTCTGAAACATTAAAATTTGCATATATAAGTTTTATTCAGCTACATGTACTTTTAAAAAGCTACTTCATGAAAATTACCTATTGAATTTCTATCATCCTTGAAAATGGAGTACGACTGTCTTGTCTAAGCTACTAATTGGATGGAACTTTCTAGATCTGACTGCAATTTCTAGTGTCATCACCAGGGACCCTGTGTCATCCAAACATAGGCCTAGATTTTTTTTAGGGAATTAGATATATGAATAACTCAGAGAGTTATTGTTTCAAAACCAACATTCCTCATTTTCCTTATCTGTGAACTAGTGCTGTTGCGCATCTTGCATCTCCTTATCTCTTTAATTCCATGTGCAACAGTATTTTAATTATACTGTTGACTTTCCAGCACAGGCACAAAATTGGTTTTTCCAGAACCATACCAAAATCATCATAAAGATGTTATTTTACGCAGATGTGAAATATAACATGTTCTTCTTCCTCCCTTATGAGAAGAAGGTGTTCAAGAAGCATTTCCTAAGTTGACACAACACAAATAAAGAATGTGTTTTAAAGAGAAAAAAATGAAACTCAGAATATTCAGTTCATTGTAGGTTGAAGATAATTAGTTTAATTCAGATGATTTCAAATTACCAGTTACTGTCAGTGGCTATCTGGGGGAATATGGACTTGGGACCCCTTCCTAATCAGTTACAAGAAAAAAACCCCTCAGTTTTTTGTGCCTCCAGGTCATCTTTACAGGAGAATAATTTTTTTTATCATTTGCATCTATTTCACTTTGTCACTATTAGAAGTTTCTTATATAGATAGGTTAAGAACAATACTCTGCATTGCATGAGGATTTTTTTTTAATGTTTTCCATACATTCACCTAGAATGGCTATTACAGGAGGTCTCTTTTTAGGTATGCATTTGTTGAGAGTTTAAGTGATGAAAAAAAATGAAGTAGAGATAATGCAATTATGTTTTTTATTACTTGGGGTTAGTCAGCTGGAAAACTGGCTATCTTGCCTTAAACTGTTTTGTTATTTAGATGTATCAGCTCAATGTTCTGAAAGATCTCTGTGGAATATAACTTTTATTTAACAGAAAAGGTGTCATCACTGATATCTGACTGAAAACTGCAGTGTTGGTTAGTAATCTGCTGATGTGCAGTTTCCAAGTTCACTGACAGTAAATGGTGGGATCTGGGCAACAAAAAGGAAGTACTGGATGTTGGTCCTGCCTGCTGTGAGATCCCTAGAAGATGGGGTAGTATTGGAGGATAGGAGAATATTGGAGAGATTTTTCTCAATAGCAAATATCACTGGACTAATCATGTACTAATACATCTGCAAGGATAGCTAAGGTGATTTTCTGACTAGCAGAGACAGAATTTTGGGAGGTGGTTCAAGCTATTCTAGTGCCCAGGGTCTTGGTTTCTGGCACTGGCTGACAAAACAGCAACCAAAAAAAAGGCATTTGAAGTTAATATTATGGTAGTGGTGGAGTTGGTGTTTGATGAGCGTAACAGTGGATACAACCATCATTCTCAGAGTCTTTTCTCAATGAGTACAAGCCTCTATAGCAGAGAAAAAAGGTTGTAAATTCGCTGGCTTGTGTCACACGGGGACATGGGAGATGGGATCTGCCTCCTCTCAAAGTCTGTGACAAAGTACAGCTTTAACTGCTGTGGAACTCAGGGACTGTTTTTCATAGTAACTGTGGAGGCACACACTGATGTAAATCCATTTGGCTTGACTCCATGCTCATATTGACCTGAGTGAAAGTACGCTGCAGTCAAGTAACTTACCTCAGGATAAAAAAGTAGAGCTAGATTATAGTCATGTCCCTGCTCTGCTATTACTGTTCTTTTTTCTCCCTTTTGATTTTACCTTCTTAAAAAGAGAGGGAAATGGCCTGCCTTGCCACTCTGTTGCATCTTATATAGTCAAATGGACTTCTGCTGAGGTAATGCACAAACTTCAAGCAAATGATCACTTTTTACTTGGAAAATGTCTCTCCTCCACAGAGAAAATTCTGTGGTGCAGTCCTTCAGCATAGGATTAAAATCTCTTGTGTAGGAAGAAAATTAAACAATCTTTATTACCTCACTTTCATCTGATGAAACCCCACTATTTTGTATCACATAAGGCCTGTTGACCCACTCTGAAGATCCCCCAGGTCTTTTCACATCGTTTTTCACAAAGACTGTATGTCCACCCTGAGTGGTGTTGTATCACATCCTAGGAAGTGTAGTGTTTTGCCTTCTTTGCTCTATGGCTCACGTTATGGTAAGAAATATGAATGGGTAATAAAAAGAATATTTATGGCTACCTCAGGAGATAAGCTGCCTTATTCATGAGTCTTTCTGCCTAAAGTTGGATGCTACACCAGAAATAAAATAGCTAATAGTCAGATAGCAAAATTGAAGTTATTTCTGGTTTATTCTGTCAGAATAAGGAAAAACAAAGAAGGAAAAAAAACTCAACCAACCCTCAACCCAGTGATTTTCATTTAAAACTACTTGTGCACGGTATCTTTTAAAGAGATTACGTATTTCTATTCAGTGCTGTTGCCAGGTCACAAACTGCTGTTTACATATTTCACTACAGCAGTACTGCTCAGCTCTTATCCATACATTGTCCTTTAAAGAAAGAAATGTATCTGGAGGCATTTGTTTTTAAGAGCAAAATTCTCCTTGATCTGTCATTGCAGGTGGGGTTGAGAAAAAGCTCAGCTTTATTAAGTGCTGTGAGAAAACCTCTATGTTCCTCACAAGATTTAGACAGTGCATGTGCAATTCCTTTGCATGCTTCAAAATGTATGAAACGGGAAATAAATGAAAAATTTAAATGCTCAGCTTCAGATCATTTTCCCCAGACAAAAAAAAAAATAAATATCAGGTTACATTACATTAATACAATATTGTGTGTGTTGATGAGACTTCGTTAACAAATGCTGTTACCATATAGATCATACTTTTTCGCTGAAAGAATGAAATGTGTGTGATAGCTGTCCATTAACAGACAATTTAAGCTGACTCCAGAAAACATTCAGGTTCTGTCTTTTATTGAGATCTTTTAGTGGCAGTTTTGCCTCAATTTTCATTGCTAGAAGTGGCCATTTAGGTGAAGAAATGCAACTCCCAGCATGAAAGGATTATTTTGCTAATCTTCCTTAAAGCTTCCCCCGGAGTATTCTTTCAATATGAGGTTGTTGGTAGGAGACAAACTTAATATAAATCCTGTTTTTTGGAACTGTGATTTGAAGTTGCACAGCATTCCACAGTCATGTGGAAGGGTATTTAGTAGAATGCTTGTTATTCATTCTTTCATTCTGCTGTGCTTTAAATCTAAGACCCAACAGGAATAATGCTTTCCTGTAGTTGCCTGGCAAATATGGCTTTTATTACAGGAGATTCACACAATTTTCAAATCCAATTAGACTCATACCACCCTGCTGTGGCATACATTAAAATTTAGTAAATGAATCTTATGGAATTACCTGCTTCTTCTGTCATAGTATTTCTTCCTCTTATTAAAGGCTTCTTCAACCTGAATTCTATTTTTTCCTTTTTTCCTACAGTAGGTTCTTTCGGAAAAGGGAAAATATGGAAACACAGAAAATGTGTTCGGAGGCAGTGCTGTAAATGGGACAGTATGTTCCATTTGAGATAATAGAGATGACCCACTGGTTAATAAAAGATAAAATCATTTCCAGGGTCCTGAATTAACTGGCAAGAGAACTCAAAAGCAAAAGAATTTTTTTCTGTGTATGCTTTTTAGAAAAACAAAATGAAACAAAAAAACCCCTAAAACTATTTCACCTCCATGTGACGTGCATTGGAAATACATCTCATTAAGTAGATGAATCTTCTATCACAAAGGTACATTGCAATGATTTCAATGAAAAAAAAAATTTACTCAGATTCTCCATGGTGAAAGAGACACTGGCAAAACCAGAGATCATTACAGGTAGAATTGGACCTGACAGATTCTTGCTGTTTGACTGACCCTTAATTTTGCTAGGTGTGAGAAAAATTTGTCTAGCACATCAGAATATGAACTAACACACTAAATATTTTATTCTGTGCTAAGTTAAGTATTACAGGTTTTAATTTATCTTCATCAAGCATCCTTATTGAAAATAAAATATGCGCAACTCAGGAGAATAGAAGAGGAGAAGTATAATAACTAAAGCACAAATAATGAGAGCATGTGACTTTTAAAATTTATTATTGAGGTATCCTTTGCAAAACATGTCATACCTTTGCTTTGATGAAGTGTTCTAGCCAGGGCACTGGTGTTTTGTATCCTTGACTCTTGAAAAGATAGTCCTGGTAAGTGGAATGGGCTGTGTGTGGCACAGTGCTGTTCCCATTAAATGAACTGCAAACTGCCCCAGGGCATAGCCAGATCAGGGAAGCATGCACTGCTCTGCACCTTCCAAATCTCTCCCTAGAGCACCAGAGACTGCTTTTCCCAAGTGCCTCAGGGAAAGACAGACCTGTTGGAGAACAAAGAGATTCTGGAGATAGTGTTACTCAGTGATTCCCTGAGGTTTGACACTGGTGTTGAAATACAAACCCTGTGCCTACACGTGTTAAAGTGCTAGTTCTGGGGTTAGAGAGCCTTTGTCTCTGCTCTTCCCTGTGCCAAGCCTGAGCACCATGATTCTGAGGCTTGGACCTGGTGACTTTTTTCTTCAGATCTAGGGCTGCAGAGCGAAATCCCACCAGATCTTGGAAGGGACAAAAATGTTTGCTTTTGACACTTTGATGAAGACTTTTCTATTTGTAACAAAACTTTCTGGATGGCACAGTAGTTTATCTTTGTTTATCTATTGTATGTTATTTTCACTCCTCTATTTTTATTGCTTAATTCATTTTCACTTGTGTTGTTCAGAGATCCTTATGTTGAGACCATCCTGTTTATGAATGCACTTAACTTGTCCCTGCAGCTGCAGTCTGAAAATCCTTTCTATCTGTGGCTGTCGCAGAGGACTAATCTGCATACACTATTGCTCACCAACATCTTGTGTCATATTTGCTTTAGTAAATGATCTTACATCAGAGTGTACAGGAAGTCTTTCTGTCATTTGTGTTAAGATTTTTTTTCAGAACATGAAGTCTGAACTGAATGCATAGGATTGGGATTGTGTTAATTTTGCTGTTATGCCTTGTTACCTTGTGATACTGTGGTTCGTATTACAACTTGGTCAATTCTTCATCCAGTCTATTCAATTTCCAAGGGAATATGCCTGGAAATAATCATCCTTTTTCCCCTCTGCAATACCTGTACTATCTTGTCAGTGATTCACTCAGACACTTTTCCTTTTCTGAACATGCAGTTTTAATAGAAATGCCAAGGGTAGTGAGTCTGCTTTAATGACTAAGTGCATTGAGAATCACAGAGTGGATGCATTAAAAAAGAAGTTGAGAGGTTGCCCCCAAAAAGCTTTTGAAACCCAATCAGAAATTTGGCTACACTTTAAAAACAAGATTGCGACTGTGGTGTCATGTAGTAGCAACCCTTTTATATTGTGAAGGGGACTAGTTTGTATCTCTTTCCAGACTTAGGGAATTTGCCAGTTTACACACTGGGCTAGGCAAGTGGGTGGGCAGGAGGAACAGGCAGGAAAAGACTATAACCTTGTTTTCTTCTCCTTCCCTCCTAAATGGCCATTGTTTCTGGTTTGGAAGGATAATAATTTACTGTTCACTTTTGCTCAGGGCAAATTTTTGAGCACTTTTGCTCATGAAGGCAAAGCCAACCTTCTGTCAGAAATTATGTGAACTAGTAGGTTTTGAAGCTATTGATTCATCAATGGCACGTTTTCCAGATGAACTAGTGGTACTCCAACTAACTGTTCTCCAATTCTTGTTTATGCTTTATTTATATCAGCTCCTCTCCAGAGCCAACAGGAGCCATTATTACTGAGGGGTTCTTTTCCTCTTTCAAATTGGAAAGCCTGGGTAATGCTCAAGGCTGTTGCACAGGTGTAAGAACCAGCAGGGTATACACAGCCAGGCTCTCGTTTGCTTTGCATAGGGCAGTCCCTCAGGGTTCTTCATATGAAACACTCCTTCATTTACTGCCATAGAGGAGTGATCTGACCCATATATGTTAGAGTTGAAAAGACCTCTGGAGTCACAGTTTCCAGCCTCTGCAAACAATGTAGTTGGATGTGATCCTCAGGGATGAACGTTTGTCTTGAAATCATTGACCATCTCTGCCATATTACCTCCCTCTTCTCTCATTTAGTACTATTTAATCTACATTTTCCCCTTCAGTAATTCTGAGCTATTACTTTACTTCTACCTGCTTTCACTATTCTGCCAACAGTCCTCCCACACCACCCTCTACCTTCTTGTTATTAATTCTTCTTAAGTACTCACAGCCTGTTATCATGTCATCTTTAGACAGGGCAAATTCAGCAGCTGGTTTTCTTGCCTAACTACTCCTAATACAATAGTTGCTGTCTGCTGATCTTTGAGGATTTCTTTTCCTTTTTTTTTTTTTTGTTTGCTATGTGCCCTAGTTAAATGTTCTTTTTTCTTTAAATGTAACATGATTTCCTAGTGGGGAATGCTCAGAGCACTGCAAATGTAGCCTTACCAACCAGGACTGTGTAAAACATTTCAATTCCATGAATAATATCTTTCTTCACGTAGCCACAAGAACAGTAATCAATGGGATAGCAGAAATCGTTGAATTTTAGAGAAGTCAAAGGAAAAATCAGTAAGCCCTGTGGAAATCAGTGAAAGATAAATTAGAACAGAAAGATTAATAAATGTATAGAATTATGTTCTATCTTCTTAATAATCCAAAGATAGATATCCATACATTTATATTTATTTTTTTAATTATTTTTAGGAAAAAAATATAAAATCTTTAAAAACCCACAAACATAGGAATTATATTTAAGATCCTTTTTTCTTCTCTTCTGCACAAAGAACCTTTACTGATTACTACCCCATGTTGAGTGCACACAGCATTTTGCCCTTGGTGTGCAGGGCACCCAAGTCACACCATTATACAGCACAATACCCAGAATGCTGCCTCTTCTTGTTGGGCTGATGCATCACGTTCTAAATCACAGCATTTACTGAGGGCAGGTGAAATAACTTGGCATAAAGATAAGGCCTGGTTTGAAAGAATAAGCACCAATTGTAGTAATACTGTGAAAAAGAACATACAGCCTATCTTTTTTGAAGTTGCTTTTAAATTGGGGTGATGGAAGGGTTGGCCTATTATATAATCTTTATATATTTTATTATTAATATGGCTTATATATTATCTGTTTTCTTTAATTTTAATTGCAAATAATTTTGCATAACAGATGCTCAAGATTGTTTGAAACAAATATATGATACTTCACCATATTTCTCTCTCAACACACTGTGAAAAAATAATGGAGGAGAAGGATATTCACTTAAAAACATAACTTTAATTAAAGGTATCTATATGGGAAGTTTGTTCCTTCAGAATATTATTAAATATTGCCACCTTCAGGCGAAAGCGTATCTAAGCATTTAAGGAGATTTTTTTCCACACATAAACCTACAATTTTTCATTTCAATGATTTTTAAACCATGTTCATGATTTTCCTTCTAACAGTTGGGAGCAGGAGTGCAGATGGTGGTGGTGTGCTGAATTTGGGGAAATTAAATTCCTTGAGCTTGAGGAAAGAAAATCAGAGTGGAAAAAGGCACCATAGTTAATACATTAAGTCCAAATAGTGTGTGGTTCCCTTTAACATATCATCTCAGAGAACCAGAATTATGCTTGTAGGTCTCCTGCAGTTTACTTTTATCCCGCCTTGTCTCTTCCAAAACTTCTCCCAAGTTTTTCCTCTCTACTGTGGAAAGGTAAAGTTGATTTTTAAAGTTAATAGGCTGGACTTGGTTAAAATTCAGATTCATTTTAAACTTAAATTTGTAAGAGAAATTCCATAAATTAAGGAGAGACAATGAGTTCTGCTGGAAATTAAACTGTGATCTTAATCTATAGTGAAAGAATCAAAGCTGTTTGGCTGTACCAAAGATTTCAATGTCTATTTAAGTGTTTAGTAAAAAAAATTACAAATAAAAGTAACCCTACTAGGTAGGCACTTGCATTAAGTGACAGTTGCTTTGTTCATGGTCTTGCCTCTTCTGGCAAGTAGGGAGAGGGAGGTGCTAAGTAGGGAGATTGGTCCATGGCAGTGAGTTATTGATTAACTGATGGCAGGATCCCATTTCCTGTTTATCTGAAGCCAAATCCTTTTGAAACATGGCATTACAGAAACAGTGCCTTCCACCCAGAGAAAAATGTCATGCTGTTCAGTAATAACAATGGCAAACACTCCCTTCGGACTGAGGCAAAACGCTTCACTTCCCACTTAAATGGTTTTGCACTGTTGCACTAAAGAGCTGGCACATTACTCCCCACAGGTGGCTGCATTTCAGCGCCTGGGTGAAGAGTCTCTATTTCATCTTTCAGCTGTAGTGAGTACTAAACATAACATAGAGCTCCTCTATTTCCACAGGCTATTAACCTTCCAAAACATTTACCTCTGAGGCTAAACTTCCCAGTACTTCAGCTTCAATTCTGAGAAAAGTCTCTATTCAAAAACAATGCATTGAGAGTGAATTAAGTCCCCTTGCAACAAATAGTAAGAATATGCCAGAGCTAAACATGGGCTGAAACAGCTTTCTGAACTTAGTCCTTCTCAAAAGTAACATTTTTATTTTAGCAGGTTTGAGAAAAACCTCTTCATCATTTTTTGAATAATGAGAAAATGGCAATAAAACACATAACCTTACTGAACTTTTGTTTGTAAAAACATTTTAAAATAGGGTATTTTATCAATAGTATTTTCATAGCATTTAAAAAACACAACAGAAGGTCAGAAGAACTGAAAGCTGACTTGTCCAAAGGAAAATGGTAGGTCTGCAAAACTTACCAGCATCCTTGGCATAAAAAAAACCCCTAGCTTGCTTCTGGAGAAATACAACCCTCATGCAGCAGAGAAACACAACCTCCTAAACCAATAGTTTAAATTCTGTATTAACTGAAGGTAGTATTTGCTTAATAGAGCAGATGAGAAGGGTTGTGATAAAAAGGCTGGATGATGAGTATGTACATTATCATTTAGACATAAACCATTGACCAAGTCTGGGACTATGTCTGGATTCAGCTGCACCTGAACTCCCCTCTGAGATGTTTAGAACACAAGGGGGTCCTTTCTGAACAACATGGCTCAACAGCAGGGTCTTCCTGATAGTTTTGTCTGACCCTGTCCTTTATGCAGTAAATACTCATGTACTTTGACATCAGATCTTGTTAAACCAGTGTTGCATTTACCACTGGATGTTGTTAACTCACTGTCTTATATCAATCAAATATATTGTTGCTTCTCTCTTATGAGTGAATTTATCGCTCCATCTGCAACAGCTAAACAAGATGCTGTATACACCATGTATATAAAGTATTGCACAAAACTTGCAGAGAAAGGTAAGCTAAGCATTCAATTCCTCATTTAGCTAAGCATTCAATACCTCATTTTCATTCCCACTGTCATTTAGAAAATGTAGCTGAAGATGAGATATTCTCTGCATTTATAAAATGGAGGATTATAACAAAAAATGAAGGGCTGTAGAAGTGGATGGTTAGTCAGAAATACTTTCTACAATAGAAAGAGGAAATAAAACTGAAATTAGGTACTAAAGGGAGGAAAAAACATCCAATGGTAATTCAATATTCAGTCACTGGCAAAGGGAGCTTAGCAGTCCAAATAACAGATTTTGAAATATTTAATCTGCAGGATCTGTGGAATTATGTATAGGAAGAGATGTCTTGGCTGTTTTCTCAAATTAAGTTGACTGAGGTCTGTGCATTTTATTACATGGATTTATTCTGATTAGTTCTAAAGCTAAAAGTCTTTTTTCCAAAGAGAGACTCAGAAACTCAAAAACATTTTTTTTTTATAATGTCATAGGTTTATCTCATAAACACTGCAGCATTGTTCCTGCATCCATGGTAGCTCAGAAACTGCCATGCCAATTGGCTGCTGCCTTGCACTTGAAAAACTGCTATGGTTCAGTGTGGCTACATGAAGGCAGTTATAGTACACCCACCAGTGGTATCAGAACACTATAATCTCTGAAGTGCTTGAGGATGAATGGCTTATAAAGATGTAGAATATTATTACAGTATACTCTATTTAATTGGGCCATGCTGAACGGGGATAGCTGCTTTAGTGGGTCTATCTCCGTGGAAACTGATGACAGTGTGTTATATTGACTGCTAGTTAATCAAGATAGTATTGGCACATGGTCTTCTTGAGAGGTCTGATTTAGTTTCTGCAAAATAAAGTGCTGTTTAGCCAGGTGACAAATAGGTGTGAAATCCTGAACTGGTTTTTAAATGCACAAGTTGCCAAACAGAGATGAAGCAGCATACTTTCCTGTCCCCTGGGGTAGCTCAGACAGGGGTGGCTGAGTTCAGTGGCGCTGGCTGAGCGGAGGAGCCCTCTGCCAGCATCTCACCAAATCGCTTTCGGTCGTGGCACTGACAAGGCCACTGGTAGTGGTAATTTTTGCTTGGCATTTCTGCAGTTCACAACAAGTGAGTGTGTGCATTGCACGGCATAAACACACAAACACTTTGTCGTGCTGCCCACTTTAGGGCCTGACCGCTCCAAAACAGGTCAGTGTGTGTGTGGCACCTTCTTCCCAGGTTTCCCCAGGGGAAGACAACAGAGTTTTTGTAGTATATGAGGAGCACATACCTCTCTTCTCAACAAGCTGTCTTGCTTTTAACTACTTCTTTGCCATCTTGGGCCAGAGTAGACCTTTTCATGTGAGTTCAGTGAAGTCCCCTTGGACTGTGGCTCAGTGAAGTGCAAAGCAGTTCTGCTAAATTAAACAGCAGTCTGTGGAAGAACTAATTCAATTTTTGGTGTTGAGAGGCACTGGGGCTTGATGGACTTGGCATACGTGGAAGTGCTACAGCTTTGTCTTCTCGACCTTAAACCATTCACTTAACTGTACTATAACAATATATGACTCCATGCCTTTTTCCATAAGAATGCTAATTTTCTCTTACCTGAAAAATCACATATCCTCTTTGCAGAAAAGAAAACAAAACCAAAAAACACAACAAAAAAACCTCCAACACGAAGTCTTTGATTTCTCTATTAGAAAGATAATCATGCTAGCAAACACTGCAAATCATTACAGTGTCTTCATAATGGGACATTAAAATTAAAAGCCCACAGATGCTTTGTCATGGTTTACAGCCTTGCTGCTTAAACACCTTGTGGTTGTTTAATTTTACCATGGAATCAAGGAGAATTTACCTTTTCTACCATATAGAAAAACCCTGAAGACACTGATAAGCCTTTTCTGAGTAACAGATAATAAAGTCACCATGCAACCAGCAGATGGTCTCAGGTATTATTTAAGCATTGTTTTCAAAATTATTATTTAGTATATGACATTGTTTTCCATATTGAAAATTCTTTTGAATATTTTTTGCAGTGAATCTGGTAACTGCTGGAAGTTGTGCCTTATTATAGCTTTTTGAAAGATACATTTTAAAGTTGAAATAATTCAAAGTGCCTTCTGCTTCTGAGTTTTTTCAGTGTAACTATGGTTTTCTTTTCAGACTGTCAACAAATTCTGGACTCAAGAGAACTTTGGGGTTGCTTCTTATTCTGAACTGAAAGACACAATAAAAACCAAGCAAACCCTATGATGTTATATTCCTCACTTATAACCTGGACTACAAAACTTGTTTGTCAATAAGCTATGATGCCGTGTATGCTCTACTTGACATATTTCTTGAAACCTCAGCTGTTGAAATCATGTCCAGAATTAATCTCATCTAACTTATACTGTCTGAAAATTACAGCATCTGTTTTAAACTGGTTTTCTAAGTGCTCCCTCTTCTATGAGCAGCTGTGCGAACAGCCTGTTTGGTGGAGTTCCAGGACAAGGTAAGGTGTGAGACTCCTCCTGGAGAAGCCTGTCTTTCTTTTTCTAGTAACAGAAAGGGATTTTGGCTGGCATGCTTAGCCTAAACATTACCTTTTCCCTTTCTGAAATTCATTCTCTGTGTTCCTTATCTTATGTAACTCCTTGCATGCTTTCTGTTGTCTATCTTTAAGCAGAATAGTACCTTATCATTTATCTTTGCATCTTGTTTTAAGACTAGCACACTTTTAAATGTGTCTTCTATTCCCATCTTCTATTCTCCCATCTATTTCACATTTAAGTGAAAGTGAGACTGTGAAAGGTCTGTCTCTGGTGCTCCATATACCTCCCAGGTACTGGGATTCTTACCTGCCTCCTGGGTGGACAAGGTTATTCAGTTTCTGCAGTGCAGAGGCTCTCTGGGGGACCAAAAAAAAGTCAGAGGTACTTCCTCAAGGAAATGCTCAGCAACACTTTCAGGCCATAAAAGTATTTCTACTCAAATATTCTACTCACAGTTGCACCTGTATAATCTGGAGGAGCATCTCCTGATTTAGAGATGTGAGAACAAATTGTAGGCCTATTAACTTAGCTGTTCCCAGGCTGTGAGAATGTCAATTATGAATAGTTTGGCCCTGGATAATTTGAAAACAAACTTTTTGTTAACTGCTGTAGGAATTAATTATTTGTGTGCTCTTAATTTATTGTATTTCACAGAGAAAGTGAATCAGTGATAATTTTTATTCTCTGTAAGCGTTTTCAAGACATAGGAGGAAATAAAATTATGACCGAGTCTAATGACGGACATAGATCAACATGTCTTTTCTCTTTGTCATGAAATGGAGTGTTATGGAAAGGTTTCCTCCCATTATTAGTTTAGGAAAGAAGAATAAATTTGAAAAACAGGTCAGAAAATAAAGGGGAAGGTAAAGTCTGCAGTAGGCAGTGAAAAAGACCACTTAATCTCTTCCCAGTTAGCTAAAAAATATCTTTCACTCTCAGTATCACCTTTCAATCCCCAGATTATGTTAAAATATTTACTGAGGTTGTTCTTTAAAACCACAGCAGCTAAACCACTTAAGCATGGGGTGAATTTACAACGAGTTTCTTATAATTTGTGCCTAGGGACTGTAAGGAACTGTGCATCATTGTGCAAGTGGCATATGTAACAGTCATGCTAAGTGGTGAAACAAAAAGGAAAAGAAAGGAAATCTCTCATGGACATGCTTAAGGATCAACACAATAGCAAAAACCCCTCACTAAAAGCCAGTCCAGCATCTCACTTACTGCATTTTAGCTTTATGAATGGAAATATTTAATATTATCATCTCTGCTCCTTCCTTACTTTTGTCAAACAAAACTGATTAATTGTTAGATTTTTTTGATTTCTGTCTTTTATTGTTTTCTTAGTTCCTTCAAAGCTGCTGGCATTGCTGAGGTATTAACACCAGTAAGAGGGGAGTTTGCATATGCAAATTTGACTCCCTTAATTAAAATCAGGAGCACTTGATTACACTGCTGAGCCCTAGAGCTGCAAATATGTAAACAAAGGTTACATGCTCAGAAAGGAAAATTGAGCCCTAAGTCATGGTTTTGTGATAGACTTTTCTTAGTTCTTAGGAAGCTGTTAAGATGAAACCCAGTGCCAAATTACATTCCTTACTCCTAGATTGAAGTGCATGCTGTTTCAGCAGCATGTTTTATGTATATTTTTTTGGGTTTGGGATTTTTTCGTTTTCATTTTGTATTTGCTCCTCTGACTTGGAACCTCCTTGCTTTCTGGCTGGTTGCAATAAAGCAATTATGAGCAGGTAGCTTGAGCAATGTGATGGAGCAGCTAGAAAAAATGATTAACATGAAAAATATGCCACAGGTTTTAATTTGTTTCTTAATTGTCACCTAGGTGTGGCCTTAGTCCTTCAAAATCCTGAGAATGTTGGGTCTCTGCTGACTCCTGGAGTAATTAGTACTTTGTCTGCTGGACCCAAGAATATGATTTGGTGACACTTTATCTTTTGTGGTAAGCACCTTTCTCAAAATGTTTGGTCCTACCTTTGCACAGTAGTCTTTAGTACCCTCAGTTATGTTGATATGACTGTCCTCAGTAAATTGGATCATTCAAATGACCTGGTCATAAGAAAAACAAAATAACCCCAAGCAGGGCACCCTAATACTGTGTCCTTTCTCTAAAACAGTTCATTTCAATTATCTAATTCATAGCACAGTTCCAACAGTGCTGGCATGATTTAGAGCCCTGGGGTGAACCAAGGAAAAAAATTTCTGAGGAGAGATAAGTCGAGAAGCAAGAATTTCTTAGACCAGATATACCAATGACATGAGCATATTGTGCAGACAGGCCCACTATGACAAAGACAGCAATGTTATATTTTAGTTTTCTTAAATTTTAGTAGTCATAAAACAGTGTAGCCATACAGAAGGTTCCCTTTCCTTTACAAGCATATGTCTTATTGAGGTTTTTGCTCAGTCACTTATCTCCTAGTCTTAACAAGTAAGAGCAGTCCTGAAACAGATATGGGGATGAAAAGGACACAAGATACTTATACTGGTATAGCTCTCACAAACCCACTCTTCTCCAGGTGTTTCCCTGAGAAGCCATGAATGTGATGCAAAGTAGATGTGATACCTTCCCGTTCAGTTTTGTTACACCTGCTTTGCAAGGCAAAAGTGGTCAGACATGCTATTAATAAGTAGAGAATAAGGCCTGTCTTAGGTAAGGAGCTCTGGAATTTTCTAAGGTTATGGTGTGGTGTTCCCTGTTTGCATTTTTAAAAAAAGAATATTGCAGGGACTTATGTTTTTTACAATGATCTTAAAATTAACACTTTGAGGACTTGTCTGCTCATTGTCGATGGGCTTTTGCTAAAATGAAAGATATGTAGCAAAATTCAGTATCTGCACAAAATGATCCCTCAGAAATAGCAAAGGCTGCTGTCTATATGTCACATTTAAAGTTTGTAAATTCCACTAAGTCCTTTCACTTGAGTGTACAATTCAGGCACACTCCACACACAGACTCTAATTGATAGAAGAAACTAACTAAAAAAGAAAATTTGTAAAATAAATTGCCACAAACTTGACAGGTCTAATGAAAGCATAGCTGGCAGAACCCAAGTTCAAGGCAGATCACAGCTACCCAAGTACCTATCAGAGTACAGCCTTGGGTGAGATTTACTGCCATTAAGAAAGGTAATTTTGATCAAACCCCGTTGAATCAAAACACGATTTCACCAGCTCCACATGCTGACCCCAGCACAAATACTCAAATTGCTCTTCTCTAATCTGTGACATAGAGACTTCACATCATCTGGAAAATGAATCTCTGCATTTTGTCTTAATGTTGCATGGTACTTAGTACACAGCCAAAGTAATACTTAAACTAGATCATTAATGGAAAGCAATGCATTTCCTAAAGCTGCACTAGCATCCAAACACAAAGGGCAAGTTTCTGTTACCAAGACAAAGTATATTATTTTGTCAGTTCCTGCATACATCACATTAACATTAATGACAGTTTCAGCCACATGCATGTATATCTTTCATTAACACTAATGGGCAATACATGCCATAGGTCTCAGGCTAATACTGATGGGAATTACATATACGTGCAACACTCATTAGTGTTAATGAGAGTTCTCCTGTGGATATCTAATGATCATTAATGGGAGTTACACGCATGTGTGTTTCTCATTCACATTAGTGGCACGTGCATCTCTCATTAATATTGATGGCAAATAGAGGAAGCCATATCTCTCATTAATATTAGTAGGAAAGATGCACTCACTGCAAGGAAAAAGTTATTCCTGCCATTTCCTCTATGAGGAGGTTCAAGCTGTTGTTAATTCTGTTCTAAAACAACTTCAGTTTCTACTGTCTTTCAGTGAATTGTCCAAGTTTCCACAGCCTTGGCCACAAGGCAAAGGTTTCCTTCCCACATGAATGATGTAGTTTTGCAAAAGCCCAAAAATCCTTTTCTGTGGAACCAGACAGTATGTCATCTTTGTGGGTTTTTTTTAAGCAAACGTATTTCTACTATTTCAAAGAAAAGTCTATATATGTTGATCACAGCATAGGGTGGCACACACCAGCTGCTGAGTCACTGCCATAGGCACACCAAATTTATTATAAGTTCTTGTGATCATAACTCCATTTTAGATCATGCACTAATGCAGTATTGTGTTAAACTCTGACATGGTTCCTGATGAATGTAGTTGAGAGTAAAGGCCTTAGCCTCCCTTTGGAGTAAAAAAGGTATGAATTTATGACAGTACTGAGCTTTTTATCCTTCCAGGTACAAAGAGATTAAACTTCAGTACCCCTTTCAAAAATGTGTTCTCATGCCTGCCAAATGGTTTCCATGGGCTTTTCTGTAGGACTGTAATTTAGAGCTCCTACAGAACATATGCCATCACTGCTGCCTAGTGGGTGCTGTAGAGCTAGGCTGTCCCCTAGCTCACATCACTGGGGTGAGCAGTGATGACCACACAGGGCTAAGGAAGAACATTGATCTCCCTGTCTAATATATACATGGAGATAGGGGAAGGTGATCACATCAAGCTCTGAACTGGGAATCAAGTGAAATGCAATCAGTTTTCACTTCATATCCTACAAATATCATAATTATAGGACAAATTCTACTTTTTCTATTCCCTGATATACCTAACACTTTGTACACAGGAATTATAACCTGAAATATGATCTCTCTAGATGCTCCTGTGAGGGCTTAGCTACAGTTAATACAAACAGTAACAACCATATCAGATATAAGCTATTTAAAACAGAGAGCAATATATTTAGTTTTAAAAGTGCCCTTTGGTAAGATAGTCTTATTGCTTTTCTCATTACTATACAGAATTAGAATAACCATTGCCCATGCAAATTAGTTATAAGAAACAATGTTTGCAAATAACAGATGAAAATTAAAGGATTATGTTTGGCAAACATAACTACTATATAAGATTCCCTTAGGCTGAGGGAAGTATCTATTGCACCTTCCTATGCCAGTAAGTCTCCTGCTGTACAGGAAGACTTCAGTGTGGGGAATGGCAGGCTGTACTACTGCAGCTGTTGTTCCATTCCAGGAGCCTTCTGGAGACAGGAAGTAAGAGTGTGAGAACAGTTTTCAACTCTCACAGGAGCAGTGCAGACAAACTGCCTTGTATGAGCCTTTCACCTGCCCTAGGTCTGCCCCTTTGCCAGCAGGTGTCGAGCACTCTTTTGTTGCATATTAATTCTGCATCAGTCTGGTGATAGATGTCATTGCTTTCTTTACAAGCAGATGTTTCATTGCTGGACCCCTTGATCGCAGCCCCTATATGTATTCTACTTTAATTCAGCTCTATAGGTATTCTACTTCAATTTACATGAAAATCACCAACAAATTTAGATACAGCAGGCACAAATGCATAAAATTCTTTCAAGCCCAAATATACAGACTCGGAAGTATGCTTGGGTAAGACACACACACACACTTACCCACTCTCATATTCACCCATCCTGGAAAGTCTAATGCAGGAAAGGTGATTCTAGTGTTAATCTAGTCTGGAATGACAGATGTTAGAAGACATCAAGGAAAATCACAACAGTAGTATTCTGTCTGGCTACAGCAGCATTAAAGATTCTAATCTGTAACTACAGCTTTCACTTATAATTCAAACTTCAGCTGCTAAACAAACTAAATAATTTATCAAGTACAATATGTTCTAACTCTGCAGCTTGCAAAAACTACAGCCATGCCTTTGTTTCAAAGAGTCACCAAATGGTGGAAATGTCAAGCTCTTCCTTAAAGTGCATCTTCCTCAATTCCCTTGGTAGATAGCACTGATTTTTTTTTTTCCTGAAGATGTTTTATTGTTTTTCTACTTTTCATCAGGGTGGGGTTGCCATAGCAATAAAGTAGGATATCTTGCTGGATTTCACCTTTGCTGTCTTGCTTCATATGGTTCTTTCTCCTCAGAGCAAACATGGTGGACGCAATGCACATACAGATGTCTGATTTCAGATTTCTTTCTCAAGTGTGCTTGGCAGCTGCTCTCCTGAGACAGGCAAAGCAGCACTTCACAAGCAGCACTTCACTTTACATTCATCTTCCCACTCCCTAGTGGCCAGCATCACATCTCCCTTGCTTTGTGAGTTCTCTTTTAAGATGGACAAAGCTTTTCATTGTAAGACTTGCTTCCAGTGTAAACAAAAACTTTTGTTTAAGCATTTCAATTAACTAAATGACCTAATCAATTGCCTTCTCAAAGTTAGTTGAGGTGAAATATGCTGCAATAGAAGTTAGAATCATCCACTTCATATCCTAACAATGTGCCCAGAGCTATCCCAGTAACTGGATTTAGAAGGCTGAGTTTAGGTTTTGAGGCTGTGATGATGAACTGGGTCTCTCCCTTCCTCTCTGTCAGTGTTTATTTTTGTACCAATTTTCCAAGTTAGACTTGTCCCAGAAAAAAACATTCAAAAATTAAATCGCTCACTGGGAGGAAGAGTTCTCATTTTATATATCTCTCCTGCATCTTTCAAAAATAGATTATAAATCTGTTATCTATATCTGAATTTCACAGTGGTAGCGTCTCAGAAATCTAGATGAAAAGGATGGTAAATGCAGTCACAGTCCTTCAGTTTGAATGCTGCAGATCAGCTCTTCTCTCCTTGTGGAGTACCATCAGTGGAAATAGCTGAAATTTCAGGATACAATAATGAAAAATGCATCCTATGCCATGAAAGTACCACTAATATCATGAGAATTTAAAACTCCGTATCCCGGTAGCTATATGTCACAAAAGAATTTTAAAAATACGTAGCATTTTTAATATGATATGGACTTTTTCTCTTTGGTGTTTGGATTCCTCTTTGCAATTCAATCAAAGTAAAATGGGATTTGTTACATGAACTCCTGCTTTGTCACTTTTCAACTCTCTGTTTGTAATGGCCAAGCTGAGAACATGTTTCCCAATTTCCAGGTCAAGTCTTTATCCTCCTTTTTCCTTCTGCCTTACTCACTAGAGTTGCATTAAGTTTCCCTCTGATTTTACTAACATTACCCTGGCAGAACATCAGTGTCATTTTAAAGCATCACTACAATATTTGTTCTTCTGACTACATTGGTCTCTGCCTGCCAGTCCCAATTTTTCTCTTGAAAAGATACTATTAGGATAATTATTATTCAAACATTATAGCACCCAAGAGACATGGAAAAGCATTGTCTAGCTTTTCCATTTAGTTAATGCCTTAGAAAACTTACAATCTGTGTAGAAGACAAAAAGTAACACATGGATATCAGACAGATGAGAGGAAGAGTGCTCCAAGACTACATGACTGTGCATGCTAAGCAGCAGTATCAGCACTGTGATAATATCTCGTACTTTTGGGGCATTATGATAAAAGAGAGATTGAATAGGAACCTCCAGAGCCATCAGATTACTGTGTAGCTGTTCCTTCACAAGCTCTTTCACAGGATGTGGAGCAGCAAAGAACATGAAGTTATTTCCCTTATGGTTAGCATAAGACATTGTCTTGTCAGATGAATGGGTGGTAGGAATTGATTTCTTAGTAAAGAAGTCATTCAGAAGATTGAAGAAACTTTTGATGATGTGAGAAAATTTAGAGCATGTTATTTTGCTGAACTGGAACATCTGTTTGCAAGCTGGTAGTAACAGCCTGGTAATAACAAGACCGCTGTTGGCATCTTGACAAGGACTCTCTGTATTTTAGAAGGCAGATGCTACTATTTCTGCCCCAGACTAATATTTCTAAGCATGACATGTCTCAGCTATAGCAATAATCATGGTTGTAGAGCAAGTTCTGCCTTGTCTGCTTCTCTGCAGGATGCTTCTCAGGGCAGAGGCCAAGCTTCCTGCTTGTTATTTGGACAGGACCTATCTTGTGACTTTTGAACCAAACCTCAGCCCAGTTTTCTAATACACAGGGCCCAACTTCATCTGGCACCAGCAAGCCTTTCCTCAGACCGGGTGTGACGGTGCCTGATTATAGTGACCTAAAAGCAGGTTCTGCACAAAAAAATCCCTAATGTTCATTCTGTCACCTGAAATGTGCAGCATGTGTAGGCCCCTTCTTCTGGAAAACTGTGACTTGCTGCTATTTTAAGAATGCACCAAACCCCAGGCAACATGTGAGAAGAAGAAAATCAGAATGTTTTTAAACGTATTAGCATTGCTTAACATTTTTATCAGGAAGATTTCAAAGGATTTTATGTGAGTATTACTATTATCCCCAAATTACAGCTGGTAGGACTGTGATAAAAAGTACAGATCAGCTACTTCCTCCAATCCACGGGAGAGTTAAGTGATGAAATCAGGAGTGGGACCCCCCACCTTGGCTTTCCATTACATGTTGTAACTATCACATATCCCCACGGCACGTACGTTTCTGGTATTTACAATTTAACTCCTCTGTACTCCCTGCCATTTACTTTAGTGAAAACATGTGCATGTGCAGGAGGGAGGGGGGGAAGCCTATTTTTTTGGGCAAGCCATGTGTGCTGTTTATAGTTTAAAAAGCATGTAGTGTGAAAATCTGATGGCTCTTGAAAATATCTCCCTGGACTTTTTGCTGAGCCTGCCAAGAAGACTGATAATTAGCGAAAGTAACTTTTGTGACAGAAACAAAAAGGTTGACCATATGCTTTGCTTGTAGTCCCATACCATTTCTCTGAAAGAAAAATGGAACTTCAACCTGCATTGAGAAGTATTGGAACTGAGAATGCATTTTACTGCTTACCATGTTTACACTGAATAAAAAAAAATTTAGTTTTTATGTTCAATTGAATTATTATAAACATCTAAACATTTGATTAACAGGTTTTTTTAGGCCCAAGGACATCTGGCTGAGTTGAGGTGCTGAAGCATATTATGGTGTGGTATTGTGTGTAGGTGTGTGAGCTCTATCCATAGCTGATTCAAATAATGAAAAACAAAAAAGGAAATTGCCTCAGATTTTCTTACTCTACAGAAAAAAAAATAAATGGAGAGTGATTCCTCACTGCTGCCAAGAGAAAAAAAGTCTTATAGATTTCACTGCTGTGGAATAAAGCCAATAAAGTGCAACGAGAGAACTGCAATAATGATGGATTACATAGAAGTGTTTGACATGTATGCATGTGAACACATGTATGAAAAATATTCTATTGCAGTCCTTCAAAAAGTCTTACAAGCCAGTGAAATGTCTTAGATTTCTCATATTTAAGATTTCAATAATAACAATGGTAATGGAATGTTTGCACATATAATAGCTTCTGTGTGCTAAGACAACTTATTTACAACTTTCATCTAAACAGCAGGTTTCTTTAAGCACTGTATACATTCACAATGTATTTAGTTGGCAACAGGAGCATGAACAACTCTTTTCTAGGGTAGGGGAATGACAATACTCAGTCACCCTTTAGTTCACTTTCTAACCCTTCTGCTGAGATGCCCAGTGAGTCTGTTAATTAGTAGTGGTCACTTGTGATAAGAGCAGCAGTAGCCTGTGAAGCAGAGCAAGACCTGTGACCTCCTTTTTCCAGCTGCTGCAAACAACTGTCTGTTTAGGAGGATAATTTCAGCTTCTTTCTGCTGACCTGTGCTGGATTCAAATTACTATCCTAAAAGGAAAAGCCTGTGCAAGGGTCATGACAAACTTTAAATGCATTTATTTTTAGGACACTTCAGCAGAGGGCAAGCAGAGATGATAAAGTCTTTGAACAATAGAAGATCACCACTTTTCAAACAAACAGTGAGTATCTGACCTATAATTGAAGATAGCTTATGGTATTGTATTTCTTGTGGGTGTTATAGTACCTACAGGTAGTCAAAGAAGCAGAGGAATTGTGATATGAACACAATTCATATGATGATGAGCCAGAGTTCTTTCAAGCAAGAATTGAGGTACATTTTGTCTGTGCAACTGGATGAGAACCATTTCAGCACATATTATCCTGTTATTCTTCAGCTGCGTGATGTCTTTAATATTAATCTATCTTTATTTCTCTGTGTGAGTAATTCCCTGAAAAGGGATACAATATTAATAATCTTGAATACCTGAGAAATTTCTGATATGTACATGCTTTAATTACCTTGCCAAACAGAATCTATAAGCAAATATCTGTTGTCTGGAAAATGGTTCAGATAAATTGAACAAAGGATTTGTATGTAGCAATATCAAACAGACCAGATCTGAATACTCTTGTTTTCAGAAATTTGATGCAATGTGGCTTAAAACTGTAATAAAAAACTCTTTTCTGATTAAAGAATACTGTGAAGGGCAGGTCAACCATTGATTTCAATGTTCATTTTAGACACACTTGATGTGAATACAACAGTAATACAAATCTGAAGGATTTAAATATTTTTTAGGTGGGACAAGCCTCAACCTGAGGGAGAGTAGGACTTTATTGCCACTTTCAGAAACCTAGAAACTCTCTCTGAAAACAGAAACCAGTTTTTATCATCAAAACAGACACAGAGAGATATCAGTGAGGGCTGTAACTTCAGTCAAGCATCTCACAGCAAAATCAAACTCTTTAGTCACAAAGATTCAGCGTTAGTGCACATGCTACTAGTTATAAAACAGTGAGAGGAGAAAAGACATGCTGCATAGGTGAAGCCTCAGTACACTGAATCAATTTTTTCCATGAAGCATTAGCAAGGTTTTAAATAGCTGCAACCTGCATATTAAAAATGCCCATGTGTATAATATATGAATAAGGGCACCTTGGCTGAATACATTATGGAACAGAACTGTCATCTTTACCCCCTTCACAACCATACTTTTGCTTGCTTATATGAATAGTCAAAAATAGTGATGAGCACCTATCAAAAATTAACTTAGGCAGAGAATCAATGGATTAAGATCCTTTTTTTCCTTTCTTTCCACCACTTTCTCGAATCAGGCCATTTTTCTGCAGCTCTTTATTTAGACACAAAGCCTGGAAAATGATCATGTTTTATCTACAGACTGACTGAGGCTTTTTTGTGATTCATTCATCTGCTGCTCCAGCAAAGACATAATCCCTTCTTCATTTATATACCTAAGAGACAATTCACATACAGGAAAGAATGTCTGCTACTGAAAGGAGGCTGCTACATCTGCTCTGCTTGATATATGTGAAGTGTGGCAAAAATCTCTCTACAGCTGTTTGTCTTTGTATTTAGGATGTTATAATAATGTACTTGCAGGGCAGGAGCGACATGCTGAATTTTTCAACAAGATACATAGATTTTATGCTGTGCTATTCAAAAAATTATATATGTTTATTTTGACTGGCCATATATTCTTGGCCTGTAAGCTCAATTCAAGAAACAGAGACACAGAATTTTTTGATCTAAGTAGTTTGACTTGCTCCTCTTAAGTATTGTTTCCCTGTGTACCCATTGTTTTGCAGCTCTCTGTTGAAAGGCTAGCAATTCAGCTTTCTAATGATGCACTCTCTCTAATGATGAGGAAAAATAAAGAGTGGCAAGTTTTCTGGTAGAGGAGGCTCTTGTGTGTGACACTGGTTTTTAGCTCTCAAGTGGAACAATGTATGGCTCCAAGTGATGAAACTCATGAACTGCTGTTATCAGTGAGAGCTTGCTGAGAAAATGAAGTGCATGCCTACGCTTCTATTTTATATTCCATGGAAATTAAAACCATTTTAGCACCTGTATGCAGGCCTTTACACATACCTGAAATGTATTTTTTTCATCTGACTCATGTCTCTGTGAGTCATTTATAGCGCTTTCATATGCAGAGATATTTTTAGGCTATTTATGATGTTCCTTTGACTATACTTAAGCCCTCCTTTTAAACAGGGGCTGAGCACACAAGGAAAAGAAATTTCTTCTGAACGATTATTTACTATGATAGAAATTACAATGGTGTTCAGAAAATGGAAATCCCTTCCTATTGTAAACACAAATAACTTCTAAGGAAGAGCAGACTCTTACCTGTATTTACTACATTTCGTACATAAGGAAATCTGCTTTGCCCCTGCTTGTGTGACCTTGACAAATCACATAATCTTGGCAACCCTCAGAGTTCACATGGCCCCAGAGCTGGACCAAAGTCCAGGATCATGCAGGGGCAGGGCAGATTGCCTCAGCCCTTCGCAGGCCGTGCTGCGCTGGGGAGGGCAGAGCAAGAGGGATCATTAGAACCCTGCGAGACAACACTTTGGCAATCTACATCCTACCTGGGAACAATCATCAGTACTGCAGGGAAAAAACAAAAGATGCAAGATAACTAAAATGGCAGAGCCACTGTGTTTGCTGAAAGAAAAAATAGAACTAGCGATCAAAAGCTTTGGCAAATAAAGGACTCAGGGTTTATTGTTACCTCCAGCAGAGATTTCATTGTCCTTGTGTTGTGCACCATGCTATTACACTAAGGGTATGAAATTAAATTTCCTTTCTTCTCCAAGGCTATTTGCAAGCTGCTCTTGCTTCTTACTTGCAATGGCTGCCAAATTTTGAAGATGATAAAACAAACCAATCAATTCCTGTTTAAAATGATCAGATAATAGTTAGCAAAAAAAAAAAATTTCTTTCTGCCTGCATTTCAAACCCCTATTGAGATAAAAGGGGTTTGTGTGTGAAAAAATCTGAAACCTCTAAGAAACAGCCATTTTATGGGAAGGTTAAAATGGTCTTTTCAGGGCTTTTTCTTTATTTTGAAAATTTTTAGAAATATAGATTTGAACAGACCAAAGAAAGGGATGAGACACCTTAAAAGGAAAGCATGAAACAATATTTAAATGATGTGTGATTTCATTCTTGCCTGAGGGCATGCTCAATTCATAAAGAGGGTCCCCCAGGATATTTCACAGTGTGGTGGTACACAGCCTGCTTCCCTGACAGGTCATTACTGCATATCATGCTGGGATCCGGTACACGGCATGCTGGTGGCTGCTTTACCTGCCTTGGTCTCAGTGTAGTCCCTGTAAACATAAGTCAAGGACTCTGTCTTTGTCATCCCAGATGTCCAAGGAGACTCACAAGACAGGTGATTGATTTCCTCTATAGGACAGAGCTGTCGGAAAAAGTTATCTTCAGTTCAGAGGGTTTATAAATGGGCTCCTTGAAAAATTTAAGTGCGTAACGTGGTCAGCTATGTGGGGTTGGCCTATTGAAGAACTCCTTTCTGACTTTGTGCACAGTAGCAGACTCTGAGCGATTGAAATAAGTTCATTAAAAGCAGGAGAGATTAGAACAAGTATAGAATAAGAGGAGGGCAGAATGTAAAATACATAATAGAGATGCATTAGAATGAATGAAACAGTGAGGAAAAAATATTTCTTTAGTGGATACAGTGAGGGAACACCTCTCAGCTAGCAGAAAAACTGCCTTTCTATATTACTTGGTGTATCTCAGATGAAAAAATCTGTGGTTGGCATGAAAGTTCTGCATGGCTGTTTTGAAACCTAGGCTGGCTCCTCTGGACTTGCATGAGGTGTCAGTGCACTGGCAACAGTGAAGGAGGAGGAACTCCCCCTCCCAAGCCAATCTTCCTCTGGCAATAACTTATCATCTGACCTTGGCCCATATTCTGCCCAGTCAAGTAGCAGAGCAATGATAGAGTAAAAAACATAAGTTCTTTAAGATATTTTAGGTCGAGTTTGATGATCTAAGACCTTTAGCAACTATAGGTATTCAGAAGTTTGCATTGCTTCTGCAAACTGTTAGTGAATAAAAGCTTTTTATTAGGATCTGATGCTTATAATTTTGAGAGGAAATCACTCAGATTTTCTGTTTTATAATTAGTGTAGCTGTGAACATTTTAGGGATACACGGAAAATGGGAATACAGTGTTACTTCTGTCCAGTAAAATATTTAGTCTTCTGAATCAAGACAAAATTTCAAGGTTTCAGACGTGCAGGTTATTTAGATCTGTTTGCATTTAGATTCAGAAACTGAAAAATTAGTCTTCTGGGACCACTTAGTAATAATAACAGATAAAGACTCAGGGCATGGCAATGCAATGAGAAAAAACCCAGAATACTCAACTTTGATGCTAGATTAACAGAATTTAACTTTTGACCAGTTAAAATAGTTCTTCAAATCCATTGTGGTCTTCCTGTAAGTATTCTAATTAATTGGACATTGAATTTTATTTTTTAAATATGGTTAAAAAAAAGGATCTACTTATCGTTACAGTGGGAAGTGTAACCCGTGACCTTATTGTTTTTATTTTAAATCTGAATGAGCATTTTTTATTATAGTGGAATAGAAAAATGTGTGAATCAATAGAGTTTCAGTACAAGCTAGCAGAATTGAGGAAGTGCATCTGGGGATAAAAATAGCTAGAGGCTGTTTTGTAGTTTTTACTAATCTACCTTGTGAAATATTCACCTATGTACTTTTTCTTTCTTCCTTCCTTTCTTTAGACTTTCTTAGAAATAACTTCAGTTTATTGATTTGTTTTTACCCCAGATTTTTAAATTGTAAAAGTAGTTGGGACTCCTGGTTTTACCAGATACCTGTCACCTTGACAGCACTTGTAGGTTTGAATCATAGTTACTGCTGTGTTTGGGAAAGTCCTTAGTTTATGAAGGCCCTGCTAGATCATTGTATGGGAACATCAGAAACCAAGGCTATCTTACTGCACTAATTTGTAACACAAAATTGTACATCAGTGCTTTATGTGAGGTTTAATAATATCTTCTTGTTTGAGCACTAGTGTTTTTAAGCCAATAACATAGTAATATGACAAATAGAAGGCAGGGTGTGGAGGACATGTGGACATGACTAATCAATGCATGCTCATTCTCTGTTTGATCTGCATTACTGAATTTAATCCTGCTTCTCTGTGGATACAGATGGCTCCTTTGCATTGCAGCCAGCCTGAGTTTTCTACATAAAGACAGAAAACAGTGGATGACCACATGGGAATACATGGCTGGCGTACTGCACAAAGCTCAATTTTTTCACTTGCTCACAAGGTAGGAACATAGTGGAAGTAAATAGATGAAGAACTAATAATTCTAAAATGGAGATAAATTTAATTCTACACTCAAAAAGTGACCAGGCAAGTAAATGTGCAGTCATGTCATGGCAGGAAATGAGGCTTCTCTGCCTCAGCTTCCCCATCTATAAAGGGAGTTGGTCCACAAAGGTTCTTGGCATCTTAACATTTTTAGACCACTCTATAGATCATGCAACTTTTCTTTCATGAGACTATCCCTAATTAAAAATGGTTTCTAGTTGGGACACTTTCCCTCATGCTCATCTACTTTTGTAATATCCCATTATTTCTAGTTTCTGTATTCCATTATTCTCTCAACCTATCTTAAGTTCCTCTTCCAACACAGTGATAGTTGTCATACCACCCTTGGTCAATGTTCAACTACATTGCATAATTCTCATAGATGTTCCTCATCAGTCAAATTGTTCTGTGCTTAAACATTAGCATTACTTTTTGGTTTTTTTCCCTAAGCTCAATATCTCACCATCTATCATTGCCCTTCTTTTATAACTTGTCAGCCAATTTTAAATCCATGAGATAGTGCTCATTTCTAACCCAAATGAGATTAATTTTTTAAGTATGATTTCTGAGGTACTGCATCTGATGTCTTCTGACACTGCATGCAAGATCCAAAATTGCTGCATGTTACAAATTTGTGACCCCCCTACTGTAGTCACCCTGTGCTCCAACACATATTTCTAGGATCATAATTTCACTCATTGCTGTTTATTGCTCATGTTTCTGCTGTCAGCTGCTGACTTTCTTTTTTGAAAAAACCCAAAACCTCACTTCCATTATTTTCCTAGGAATTGTAATGGGATTTACCAGATGATATTTTCCACAATTACTCTTTATTCATCTTCTAAAGTTCAGTGCCATCCAACCATCTGGTGTTTCATTAATTCTGCAAAAGCCCTAGCCTACAAAGAAAAAAAAATACTCACATGGCTAATTTTAACTATGTGAATCCTAATGATGCAAAGGAGACTGCTCATATTTTTGAGTGAGGCATATAGATAAGTCTTAAAGGACCAGACCATAAAATACTTTTTTTAAAATATTTCTGTGTTTAATAGTATAAAGTAATTAGCATGGAAAATTCAATGTACTTCACACAGAAGTGCTAATAGGCCTGGATTTAAGGTTTTCAATGCATTTCTCTACTAGCTCTTTATCAATCACCTACGCATCAGATTTCTGATAATAAGAAGAGCAGCGTAAATGTTCACATGAAGCATGTTGATTGATGTATGCTTTCAGGAAATTTGGAATCAGATGCAAAGTGTTCATCATTTCTTAATTAACCATTTTGCTTTCCGTCTTCCTCATGGTGCCAGACATCCACATACCAGCACAGTCAATTTAGAATCAGCATGATTTTTTTTTTTGGTCTTCTTCCTTAAATAGCAGATTTTCTCTCTTAAAATACTTGTCATCACTGATATATCTGCAAACCCCTATCTTATTTGTTCTGTATTCTGCTATGAGAATTCATTTTTTTCAGTCTAGAAGGGTGTTACTGCAAAGGAGCAGCTTTATTCTATATCCTCTTTTCTGAGAAACACCTTTCAATTTGTTAATGCCCTGCTTAGTTAAAAACATCCACCGTGTTGCAATTTTTAGAGTGCCATCATTTAGGTTTGAACCATTTTGTGAAAGGCAGTTGTTATTGCTTTATATCATAAATATCCTTCAAACACCCACTCTTTGAACTTGTGACTCATCAGTCTGGCATCTCAAATTCCCTTCTGTTAATTACAAAATACTGATCTTGCTCATTACCACCGTAACAATAACACCTAGTTAGGAATAGAAAGCTGCTTCTCCTGGCAAACTGTAATGTTTCATGTTTCATTGCTTTCTGCCACTTAGCTTATTAAATCAGTTTGCACATAGCCAGCTTTCCACATGCCTCTGCAAAATCCTGAATGTCCTTTTGTAGGCTTGTGAGTTGTTCAGATTGGGTGATGTGGAATACTCAGAATGAATGTCAGTTGTTACCATTAACTGCTGGAGCTTACCCCAGCTCATAAAGGCATTGTTGTGCATTCTCTTAAGCAATATAGGAAACTATGATGTATTTTTATCTCTTTGAATATGGATCAGCAAAACAAGGAGAAATCAAGTGTGTTTTCTTAGGACCTATAGTAACTCTGCAAGTGAATTTCCCAAAAACCATTAAAAGGCTTAACTGCAACATTGTTCCTTCTGAAAAGGTACAACCTCCAAGCCAGTCATTAACGGCTAGAAAATATTAATCAGATAAGGTAGAGGCAAATTCACCTGACTATCCCTAACTGATTGGAGACAGCAGGGGGTATTCAGGGTTATTTTATCTGCTTTTATATAATGTATTTTTTTATGTGTATTTTCATACAAGAACCAGCACTTCCCCAACCTGGGAGAGAGGAACCTTCCAACAATAACTCACCCAAGAGAAACAGACTGATCAAACTCTGCAGTTGGATTATGTAAAAATTTAAATAATCAACAAATACCTCTTCCCCTAAAACAAAACCAATCCACAACATATCCACAGTAGCATCTTTAAGTTGAAGATATTTAAATTATGTAATCACAGTCCAGATGAGAAATTGTTAATGGCAAGCAAGCGTTTGGTCTACATAACAATACTAAGCTCACACTTGGAAGTTTACACAGTTAAGTAAGTTTGAAATAAACACTAGAATGAACGACTTCCACAGATCAGGAAAAAACTTGTACGTAAACATCCTGACAAAAGAAGAAAGTCACTTTTACAAAGCCTCTAGATTTAAAACATTGTGAATTCATTTCAGGCTTAGCATAACAGTCCCGATGGACCAGGATGCTCTCTGGGATAAGCAAACATAGAATCTCCATAAAGAAGAAACTTCAGCAGAGCCAAGTCAGTTAAGGATCGTTTAATGCAAAATCTCCATGCAATTTCCTTTTATTTAAACCATTATTAGAAATAACCTTCAGCTTATCACATGTGAAGCATAAGCTTCCTTTGGTATTAACTTTGACACTTGGGGGATTATATTAATATAGGTGATAGTACCTCTTAGTGAACATTTGATTGCCCTCAATGCAGAAGGATTTACTCTTGTTATTGATTTGTAGGCTAATATATTGGTTGGAAATCCCCTGGTATTGCTGGTAGCGGCGTATTCTAAATTTTATTGGAGTTGTGAGCGATTTTCCCCTGTCTTTAAACTTATGATCACTTTATAAAAAGAAGAGCCCAAGAGTAAGCTGAAAAACAAATCCTTGTTTTTATTTTGCTGAAAAGGAAAGCTGTCTTGTTTTGCTTTGTTCCTGGTTGTTGATTGCATTAGTCTGGCTTTTGTCATGGTTACTCTTGAGACAGGCAACAAATGGAGAACACATTGCAACAGGAGCCAGCAAGAGAGAAGCCATTACCTCTAATGGGCAAAGGGTCACCAGGGCAAATTTTGTTTCACTAAGAGGATAGAAATGAACCCCATCTACCCTTTAGCTGCCATGAGTAACCATATGGGCTGATGTAACTTCCTTTATAGCACTGTTTTCCTCCTAATGATTTCCCTAAATCCTTTAGGCAGGAGTTAATGAAAGCCAAGCATAAGTCAGATTGCACTCTTGCCAGCCTGACCTCTGAGTTCAGGGTTGTGGGCATCCAGGCAGCCCCTGCCCACTCACACACACCACAGCAGGCAGCCCGTGGGGCTGAGGGGACAGGTAGAGGTCTGTCCCCTTGCCTGCAGGCAGGACACAGCCAGGGAGCAGGTCCATGCACCTCTGGGAGTGTGTGGTGATGACAGCAAGCAACTGGCTTCCATTCCCGTGCTGTGCCCTGGTCTGTGCTCCAGTAATCAATATATTCTTACTCTTTGTTATTCGGTCCCTGGAGTGGTAAATTGATTTATCTTTATCTGTTCTTCACCAAGCTGTAATTCCTCTGTCCTTACACACTGAAATTTCTGGTAGAATACCATAGAAGTGTCGCAAATAATAAATGCAGAATTGGGCCTCTAGGACACTAAATGTCTCCTCTTTAGCTTTTCTTTAAGACTGATTCATAAAACTTGTTCAGAACTAACAACAACGACGAAAAAAAGAGTTTAATTAAACCCATATTGGGAAATGTCTAAAGAAATAAAGTGTTTCATTATGTTCTCTTAATATATCCTACAATATTCATCCAATTAAGTTTGGCACTCAAGTTATTTTTAAGATGTGGCACAAATAAGACAACCTAAGATATCATATGATTGCTCCAGCTGAGACATAATAGTTGAAAGTCATTTTTTCCAATAAAAATAACAGTGAATAGTGCTATTAATTCATTGTAATGATGCTACTGGGAGAAGTGTATGACTTCCACTGCTGAATAATCAACAAAAGTAAATTAGCTTTAAGCAACAAAATGTGTCTGTATGTGTAAGTCTGTGAGGGTAAATGACCTTGAGAATGAAGAATTGGGAAAAGCAAATTAAATACAGTTTTAACCATCATAAGAATGTTTTTTAAAATGATGTATTTTGAAATGCAGTCCATGTGAATTCAACTCTCTGCAAGGCAAAATTCATTGTCATTCACTTCTTACATATTATAACTAAAAGGCACAGATATATACTTCTACCTGAAACCTTTCCGAATTTCAGCTTTATCACACAAAGAAATATGGTTCCTGGTGCATTTCATTTTTGCTTCT
Source organism: Manacus vitellinus (assembly GCF_001715985.3). Lineage (NCBI taxonomy): Eukaryota > Metazoa > Chordata > Aves > Passeriformes > Pipridae > Manacus > Manacus vitellinus. Next base: position 1,264,114 of record NW_021940660.1, read on the forward strand.
AACTCAAGAAAATCAGTAGCAAAACATTAAATTTAATAAATCTGCAGTTTCTTACCCCTTGTCCCTCAGTCCCTGTTGTTTTCAAGTGGGATGTATTTAAAGAGAAAGCATTTATCTCCATTGCAGATGTTTTTGATCTCCATTGCAGATGGTTTTGACCAGCCTTTTCAAGCTGATTTAAAACATTCAACTTCTCAACATAGGAAATTCTTTTTTTAGATGTATTTATCTGTTAACTTGGGTTTTTTCTTTCTTTCTTTCCTACTGTTCTCAGAAGGTACATATTTTCCTAAAACTACCTGCTTTTCACTTCCAGTGCATTTTTGCTATTTAATCAGGTGTGCACAGTTTGCACTTTTACCTGTTCAAACACAATGTGGTTGTTCAAACCCATCTTGTTGCCTTTGAAAAAAAGAATACTTTGCCTTTTTTGCAGTTCATTCCTTACATTTGTTCATATATAGATACTCACCTACACTTTCTTAATGATTCTTTGCATTTTTTTCTGAATTACTTTCCTTCCTTTGTGTTGCTTCTACTTGCAGCCCCTCTCACCAGATTGATAGATTGGTAGCTGTACAGCAGCCATATACTTTGTCTTAAATACATTAAATGTGCATTCATGTATCAAATGAGAGAAGCTGCTGTATTGTGAATCTGATTGACACAGACTTTTACTGGAAAGAAAGAAAAATAATTTACTTTTGAAGACTACATGGTTTTCAGTTTGGAGTACTTAAATATTCATAGCTGAAAAATTGGAAATACCAGATTAAGTGTTGATTATTTAATTTAAGATTATCTCCCAATAATGGCTCTTTCTTATTTGTTTGTTTTAATATGGTTGTTTTCCTACAAAAATGTAGATAGAGATATATAAAGCAGAGTCAAAGACTTAATGAAATATTAATTTTTATCCTGGGTTGAAAGGAACCAGTACTTCCACAGTTTCTCTGCTGCAAATGTTCTGTGCATGAATATATACAGGGTATTTTTGAACATAACCTCAGACTGGCCATTGTGAAATTATTATACTGGATTGGCATACAACTGTTACCAACAACTACTTTCAAGCAGAATCTAGGATAACATTTTGGCAGATATGCACATCAAGGGACATGTGAATTCCCTAATATTTCTACAACTTAAAAGGGCAACTTGAATGATGATAAATGTATGAGACATAATTGGAAGCAAATTAGCGATGGATTAGTATGGTCGTTCTAACCATGATTTATTTTAAGAAACTGGAATCTTACAGTACTGATGTACTTCAGCCCCTCAGTATTTCAGGCAATACTGCAAACATTTTTGTGCCTTTGTGTGCCTTTAGAGTCAGGTGAAGAATCCATATTTGGTAATCAGTTATAAGACTCAAACCTCTTTGGTGATAAATCGTCTGAAATAAATATTGCAGTGTTCACATGTATCTGTTATATGGTGTTATTGACTAAAAATATGTAAATAATCTTTTAAAAGTATGATACATATGATGAATTCATTTTGACTGTGCTGAATGATACTGGCTAAGTAGACAAATATGTCTTTCATTGATTAGAATGTACACTTTGGATTTTTGTTGTCTGGAATTATCTAGATCTACAAAATTGCAATTAATATAAAATTTATATTTTTTGTTATGGCTTTTAGTGATAAATCTTTTTAAGGATATTTAAAGAAGACAGAAAAGTCTGCACATGGATAATGCAACTAGAAAAAAATCAAGGCCTCTTTAGAATTTTTGTGATGTTTACTCAAGTTGACACTGAGCATAACATCAGTAGGAGTTCTCACAGATGAAATTTGGATATCCTACATGTATTCCTACAGAAGACATGGCTAATAAAGAAAGAGCTATTGTTTTTCAGTAAGTCTGGATTTGATACAATGAAGTAGCATCTAAGAGGACTGAGGAAAACATCAAGAATCCAAGAGCACCATCCACAAAAGCCCCCTCAGCAGCTGATTGCCATCTGAGATCATGATGAAGTTATCCAGGTCAAAAGGTCTCCATTTCATTTTCATATATCTGCAGGCTAGACAAATGACAAATTTTCTCTAGGAGAAAGTGATAAAGCAGATTTTGGTCTTTGCAAATTGGGATTTGCTCAGGGAAGGTTTTCAGCCATATGACAACTGCAATTATTTCAGACTCTTGCAGGTAGTTTGCCAGTGCAATGAGTGCTCCAAACTGAATGGATACCCTATTATGCTGTATTCCTAACATAACTGTGGATTTTTATTCCTTTTCTGAAAGAGCTTGGATCTGATGGTGAGTAACCTGCATGTCATAGGTGTGTAGTTTTCAAACTTTCTGTGTACAGAAGACATATTTGGAAGAAAATGAAATTTGATTTATCCATGCCTGAAAGTGTACCTCAGAGTTATGAAGAGTATATACATAAAAGTATTAGTCCTGCCAGAAAATATCCAGCCATTCAAAACAGAGACAAAAACTCACAGAATCCTGGAAGCCAAAAGTAAGCAACACAAAGCAAAAAGTAAGAATAATTTCTATTCTTTTATTAAATTATGTTTATTTAGAGACTGGCATATGGATGAATAATTTATTGTTTAAAAATAGATTTTAGGTGTATGGATTTACACACAGAGATGCACGTGCCTATACATTATATATACAGATATAGATTTACATATAAAGTTATGTATTTTTTAGATATATAAGTAAGATATTTAAATATTTTTAAAGATCAGATCAATGATCAAGGGAATATTAATTGAGATCAGTTGGAAAATCAAACAGAATGAAAATACAAAGGAAAGGTCCTGAATTATTTTGGCTATTTTTGGAAAAAATACATGATGATGATGACATGTCAAAAATACTGCAGAATACGCCAAGTTGGAAGAGACCCACAAGGGTCATCAATATATTGCCATGTTGAAAAATATAATCTTCAGAGTGCTTTACTTCTGCTTGTCAGTAGGTCTATTTAATTATTTTAATTACTTCTATCTGTAAAAAGTCAGAGACAAAAAGGCCAGAGAGCTCTGTGGGCATTCATTTAAAGGGACAGTTAAATATTAAGCTAAAATCTATTAATGTCTCAAGATACATTTACCTTTGACTTTGCTATCTCCATCTTCAGTTTAAAAGGAATGCAATTTTACTAGAAGAATGTTTTAAGCATGAGAACAGCTGTATGTATTTTGTATATAGAAATTATGTAAGTATCATTAGATGTCCCAGAAGACAGACACTCAGAAAAATAGATTTACACAGTAAGTTATTTTGAAGTTGGAAGAGGAAGTTCCCTTACTTTTCCTAGTAATAAGCAGATAATTCATGCTCAACAATTTCCTTGATTCACATAGCCTCTTTGTGCTCAAGAAATATTTATAAGCTGATAGGGATTTTCCTCAGATTTATTCAAGATCCAAAAGTATTCTCCAAACGTTTTTTTAAATTGTTTTCTATTCAGTGTGATCTGCAGTTCACATTGCTTTGTTTAGCTGTGAGCTGCCAAACAGTGCTTCGGGGTTTTTTCCCACCCACTCACTCATTAGGTGCCCAAGCACAAATTTCAGATTAGAGCATTGAAATGGACTTTCGGCAAAAGTCCCACGAAGGGGCATCAGCCAGCTGCCAGTTACAAACAAGGACAGAAGGGCTGCAAACTTCAGCTAAAGGAAATTCATTCACAAACACTTGTGAACAGTTACATCATTAGCCAACTTGTTCTGATCTCACCCAGTTACACCACACATTAGCACAAGGCCTAAGCTATCTGAGGACTGTGTTCAGCACTTAATGCTGTATGTGAAAACAAATGCTGCTTTCAGCTCTGTAAACAAAGGAGGGGTGCCCAGAAATATTTTATGTCCTGTCCATATAAATAAAGAATAGGTAAGAAAGGATGACTCTACCAGTACAGGAATAGCACTTTGGTGGAAGTCTGTAGACAGCACGGTGTTGAACTGCACAACAGATTTTCAGGACACTTCACATTAAAATGAGAAGAACAGATTTTTATTAAACATATATTGTCTGAAAAAATCTAGAGAGCATTTTTGCTGATGTTCTTTGTAATCTTCCAGCTAAAGAAAAGAGTCAGTTATAGTACAATACAGAAATAATTGCTAATGGCTAATTAAGGTGAACAAGAAGGGAAGGCATTCATACCTGTCATCTCAGTCCCACCAGGGGAGTCACATTAACAATTAGCATTTAGCAAGTTGGAGGCAGTAGTTTTTAAGTCTGTCTAAGGATAGACAGTCTGTGGTCTTCTTTCTTCCATACGCATTTGCAACTTAGCTTTTTGTATCTTGCCAGATTTTGCACTACTTGCAATAATGGGAAATGTTCAGTCTTTATGTAGCACATGCATGAGAGTTAGTCAGGGTATTATATTATTTATCATCAGACTATCCTTCCCAGAGATATTTGTGCACTGCCTCTCAGGGGAAAAAAAAGAGGGGGGAAAAAAGGAAAAAAAAAACCCAAACACCTACAGCAAATTGTTTATCGTGGGACCATGCTAATTGCTGACTGTGTAGGGGATGTAATTTGTTCTGTTTGTCTGGCTACTGGGGGTTGGCAGCAGGAAGGAGGGGGAGTTTGTTTATTTTTCAGTTTTGCTGTTTGCTTTTCTGTTAAAGATACGATGATCCGAATTCTAGTGCCTGTGACTCGAACTGTTAAAACTGTCTTGCCAGAGCAGAATAATGTTCCAGATTTGGCACAAACCTTGGAAAATACTTCCAGGTTTTACAAATGGCAACTTTGCCCACATTTGAGGCAATGTCATATTCCTTGCAAAGTTCCTCACCTCAGAACTACATTTCAGTTTATTTAGTCACTGTCACTCAAGTATAATAGGAAGCTCTTAATGAACTGATTTAGTGATCATTTTAACGATCCTTTCAAATAAATTAGAATAGAATATTTTCAGTTGGAAGGGACCTACAACAATCATCTAATCCAACTACCTGACCACTTTTGGGCTGACCAAAGGATGTTATTAAGAGCATTGTACAACTGTCTCTTGAACACTGACAGGCTTGGGGCATTGACCACTCTCTAGGGAAGCCTGTTCCAGTACATGACCAGTCCTTTAATAAAGCAATGCTTCCTAATGTCCAGACTAAACCTTGCCTGATTCACATCTTATTTACAGGCTTTGTCAGTGTCTCAAAACCTTCCCATTTGACCTGTTAAGACTCTGGTTAGAGGAAATGTGTGTGTCCCCCCCCAGTGTTGTAGCCTAGTGTCCGTAGTAGCTCCATATGCTCGGCAGGAAGACAAACTGTGGATTACACAGCTGTGAGAGGCAGGAAGGACAATGACTGCTCAGTGGGGACAACATCTTTGGGAACCTGTGTGCCACACAGTGCGTGTGTGCCTGTGTGGAGGTGCATGTGTGTGAAACAATCAGGCACAGAGGGACTACTCAGGCTTTCCAATCTTTATGTGTAAGTCATGTTTCTATTCAGACATTTAGGCCTTGAAGCCCAATCACTGGAATTTTTTTTTAACGCACTGTCAATCTGAGAGGCAGCAGAAATGGTAATGTACTCGGGCCACACTGATGCTCTGCTTTGCTTTTTATGGCACCTTGTGAAACAAATGTTTGAATAAATTTCATAAAGGCTAAAAATCCGAGGCTATAAAGTTCTTGAAAGGTTGGCTGAAAAAAATCCTTTATGAGATTTTATCCAAAGCATATTGCACAGTAACAACGAGGAATTGCAGTGTGTTTCGGCTGTGTCCCAGGAAGACTCCTGGCTGAAGCAGCAACTCAGAGGCTTTTGATGGGCTACTGGCATGATGGAAATGTGTTTCAAAGTGTAAGTCAACTATCAGAGCCCTAAAGACCTACACAGCTGAAAATAAAATACTGTTTTCTCTAAACTCCAGCCACAGTGGGCTTTTAACAATGATTTGCAACTTGGTGGATAATCTAGATGTGAAAACCCAGATTTGAAGGATCAGTTTTGGCACCCAAACTCATACTGGGTTTTCTAGGTCTCCCTGAATCCGTAAGAACTAAGATGCAAGAACAATTCTAAAAGGTAAAGCAAAAGATTGTTTATAAAGTTGCCTCTTTAATCTATGAAATAGCATATAAAGTAAAAAACTCATTCACAGAAATTATTTTTTTTTTACTAAAAAGCTGCAGAATCTTTAAAACAAGTGGCGCTTCCATGCTTATCTAACATGTGGAGGTTTTAACATAAACTGACTTCAGTGATTTGCACTTTGGCCTTGCCTATTAAAAGTACACTAAAGAAGAAGCTAGAAGAAGCAGGTATTAATAATGGATACTTTTAATATTATAAAGAAGTTTCAATTGCATTTTCTAGGAAAGTCCTCATAGGGGACTGAAAGGACGTTTATACAGAGATATGCTATGTAATTTGTTTTGCATGCTCATTTGGAGTTCTAACAAAAAGTTTTCAAGACCTGAGCAGAGAGAGTCTTCCTAAGCAAATAAAACTATAATAGTGATCTAACTTATGCCTTCAACCATCTGTGCTTTGCTGGCTTATAAAATTTCTATGAGAGTTTGTTTTGATGATGTAAGCAGCATTTTCTCATGCTTTCTATGCATGAGAAAACAAACAAATGCAGGGATATTGCACTGCCATTCCATAAATGAAATATTGTCAGTAACCTGTTTTCTGTAGGAAACAATGCTGGCACTCCGTTTTCTCTGCACTACTCATAAACCAATAGGCCTGAGCCTTAGGGGGAAAAAAATAAAATAACCTTATCTCTGATCATATAGATTGCCTTTTTATGCACCATTTTTCTGTTAAAGCAAATATTATTAATAAACATTTTGTAAGACTGATGTTCATTTAACAAAAGCTAGGAAAAGCTTAGAGAGCTCATCTGACATAGAAAAGGAACAAATTAATATTGTGATTAATGTGTATTTCTAGAACTAAAACTTTGTCCTGAAAGAAACATGTTTCTTTTACAGACAGAAGAGTGAGAGGACTCTAATATTAAATCTTTTTGATGCTTTAAACATATTAAGTATATTTAAAGATATTTATCTTAGGGTAAATATGAAGTGATGAAATTTTGTTTCTATTAAACTGGGTGATAAAACCACCATAGCAGATTCCTTTAGATCCATAAAGTGTCTAGTTCAGTTGTTGAGACTAAGCTTAAAAGTGTCCATGCTCTTGAGAATCTTTCTGCTAAATGTAAGCTTCCATTTTTCTGATTTAGAAATTCAGCTGATTACTTATAAACACAAAAGTAGCCCCTGGAGAGCTCTGTCTGGATTGTTCTCTGGGCTATGCATTTTGAAAATGTACAGTAAACTTCTGAAGCTGGCATATCTTTCAGGGCTGTTGAGTGTGAGTACCGTGTGTTCAAAGAGCTCAGAAATCTGCTCACTCACCTGGCTTTTACTCTTCTGGTCAGTATTTCAACAACATTTTGAGAAGTTAAATTTACAGTGCCATATTTTCTTCTATAAATTAGAATGTTTGCTTACTGAATCACTTTTTACGCAAAAATGTTGAAATTATCATATAAGTGTCTTTTGACTTTTTAATAGGTATGAAAAAATCCGACAATTTCTGCTATCATCAAGTGTGCTGATGTTAAAGCTTTAGCTGAACCCATGTTTTATTATTTCTAAGTCTCTGTGGGTTTTGAAAATTCATTCCTCCTACTGCTGGTTTCCTAGTTTTATGTGCTACCCAGAGGTTGCTGAAAAAACTGTCACGTCTTCCTGCTCATTATTAACTGCTCTTCCTCTTTCTAGTTCTAGTAGTTTTATATTATTCTGATTTTGTGGGGGGAAAACCCAAAACACTACTGTTACAAGTTTTTAAATACTCTGGAGTAGAAGGAGATAGACTGGGGAGATATTCCAAATATTTCAATGCCAACAAATTTAAACAGAGGGTGATTTTAACAGGACACTGGAAGGACATTGTTGAATTTGGAGCAGAATGGTGACTCCACACTCATGTTGAATGCAGGCAGAAAAGTACATTTGACTTGTACCTAGTGTTCCTTTCTTTTGCTAGGAAAACTTTCAAAAATTCAGTCATCTTTGAAAAGCAGAAAATAGATTTGAGTACCAGGGGAAATAGTGTGAAGCCTTGCAGAGCTTTTGCAGTCTCATAGAGAAGACGTGAAAAGGGCCTACAAGAGAGATCTAGAGATGCAGATGAGATTCAGCCACATTTTGCTAAAATGATTGGGGTAACCTAGTTTACAGAAACGTGTTCAGAAGCCATCTTTTAACAGACAATATTTCAGCTGTAAATTGCTTACTGTGAGCAGTTCAGGTTCTTGTTGCTGATTGTTGCCTTTCGGTGTCATAGCAGTATTGGTACTCACCTGTTAAGCCTTGTCAGTACAAGAAGTTACTGCAAGGTAAACACAAAGATATGATACTGTAGTACAGTCAGCTTTTCTCTATTAATTTCCTTTATACAGTACCTGTGGGCAAAAAAGACAAGGTAACCAATTCCACTTTCTGTAGTAGCCCACAAGGAGTAGCTGTTGCATACTAAATGTGTGTAACAACCCTTTTCCATACAGTAATGCCCACATCTGTGTCACCTGGGTAACTTTAGATCAGTCTTGGGGCTGTAGCGTTATTCTGATTTTCAGTTGGAGTATGAAGCAGCCAACACCAATGCCACTACAACACAAACCTCAATTTAGATTTTGGATGCCTTGATTCTTATTTTCTCCATGCTACATTATCCATTATTTACACTTGCTCATCCTATTCACTGTAGGGTAGTCAGAGCAGATTATGGGATGTATCATGGTTCCCAAAAGTACTCTTTGCAAATGACAATTCTTCCCAAAACGACAGTACAATATTAGACAATGGGTACATTCTGCAATCACTCTCAGATATATGCCTTGCAGGAAACCTTCTTAGGGTATTGATTTTTCAAATATGCCAAAGCTTAAAGCTTTTATCTCCTTGAGTATCTTTGAGCTGCATGTCACCTGAAGAGTATGCACACATATGAACACAATATACACACACAAATACACCCACCTACCCATTTCTTAGGCAGTGTGTTAGGACCACTAGAGGATGAAAGACACTCAAAAGCAAAGAAAATTTGATGCTTCTTCTGATTTTCCCTCTACTCTGTCCTTTTTTTTTTTCCTTAGGGTATCTTTTGCCACCTCTCAAACACAAAAATAAAACCAGTGATTCTTGCCTCTGTGGCAGCACTATTGCTCTTTAATAGCAAATAAAAATGCTAACAAAAACGTTTTTTGCTGTAGTAAGGATTCATTAACCTGAAAACATTGTGAAAGAATGATGTGAATTATATTTAAGATAGAATGAAGAAATATAAGGCTAGAAACCTTGGTGCTTTGTGCTTTTTTTTTATTTAACTAAGCAGTTCCTCACATCTAAAGAAGTTATCCCACAATTTTCCTTTACATTCTTTTCTTGCACTTTCTACAGAAGTTGGTCACTTTCAAAGACAGAATATTGTACAAGATATGTGGGGCTTCTGCTCTGGCACAGCAGATCCAGTGCTCAAATTCAAGGTGACTTATGGCACAGCTTGTTGTTGTCCTTTGGTCCTGTAGCCCTTGTCATCCCCTGATAAGGTATGGCAGAGTGACAAGTTACCTAGATGCATTTAATGTGAAATGAAATATGGTGCCATTTTTGCTTCTGTTTATTAATTTTTTATTTTAATGGCATGTCATCTTAAAATATATACTTGAAAATAGTTTTGAACTAGGGAGCATATTAGTCTACAGGTCACTTTATTATTTATTTATACTTTCTTCCACACATGTCATACCAAAAATGCAGCAAAGAGATTCTGAGTTTTAGGAGAGCTGGAAAATGTCACAGTACAGAGTGAATAAAGTAATTAACAATATCAGATATTATTATCTTTTCTTGGTGTGTTTTGAAGACAAAAATACAAAGACATATATATATAGTCTGGACAACAGTGGTTTTCCATATTTGCACAGGAAAATACTAAAAGTTCTGCTAAATACTTTCCTGGTTCTGACCTTCCAGATCTCCACTGCTTTGGTGGACCCTTTTGCATCCTGACCTGTAGCAGTAACAGCTTGTTATGATAAATCATAGGAGGTTGTTTTTAAGGACCAGTTTCCCACACACTTGACACTAAAGGCTGGATATTCTCAACCCACTGCCTATGTATCCTTCATTCCTATTTCACTTCATACAAGTTGAGTTGGAAGGTAGCTAAGATCACTCTTTGCCTGTAAAGACAGAGCTCCCCATGGGACACACGAACATGTAACTAGGTGTGAATGTCTAGTCTAAATGCTAGAGGTGTAGGAGAAAATTCAATTTCTAATACTTGTGTGGAGAACTATTACGTCTTTCTCAGGAAAACTTGAATTATGACAGAGAAGTTACACTGAGATCAATGTGAAGTTTTTGTTTCCATGAAGAGTAGGCATTAATGGCTACTGATGAAAATTATGAAGCAAAATGAAGGTTGAAAATCATGCCTGAGCTGTATGTCCACAATGCCTGAATGTTTAGGCAAGCAGTGAGTAGAAAAGGTGGATTCGTCTGGCACTTGATATCATCTTCTTGAGAAGAATTCTAGCTGCAAGGGTGAGACTGTGCAATTCAAGATATGAGACAGATATAAGATTCAAGATATAATGCTGAAATACGTATGGTAAGATACTTGCTGTTGGTTATTTTAAAATTAGTTCTGTGTAATACAGTAAGTATCTTATTGTCTAATAAGGCTTTGGTTTTAAATAGTTTGGTTTAAAAGACATTCTTAGGAGTTGCTATTTTCTGGAAATTCTGTAAGATTTTTCCATGAGAATTGAGGTCAGTTTCAGATCCAGTAGAAATACTTAGGACTAAGAACTGCACTCTTAAATTAAGGTCCAGAGTAGCTGTGCATAGGCATTCAAGGACAGACTTATTTTCCTCAGGGTGTGTCCTACTTTGATGTTTCTAGAGTATATAACCTTTTAAAGTTAATGGGAGTTACATGTTATAGTATACATCAAGGAAAAAAGATATACCCTGCAGTTAAATATAATAACATTCCTCTTCACAGACCAGTACTATGTTCACATTGCTGAAAAACATCCCTTGAACGAGGCTCTGTACTAGCGATTTGCATCTGTCAGTGCAAACAGAAACAGATATGTTGCGTTTGTCATGGCAATTGGCAGACTAACAAGTTCTTACTACACCACGACAAATCTTTAGTGTGACAAATCAGCAGCTCTGCAGCCTGCAACTGCCAGCTCCCTAGCAGAGTGCTCTCTGAGACAGAGACTAAAACAGCAGGTGCTGACCTGCTGTAAGCGATTTCCCGCATGATTCTGGAGGCAGGCATGTGTCTAGGACTCCTCTTGCCACTCTAACAGTGTACAGACAAGACTAGATTTTCTGGCTTTATATCATGATGTATGTCCCTGGAATAGAATTTCTTTATAATTCCTCATCACTCCTTTTAGCACTGTACAAGCATGCATGTGTGTGTTTATGCACAGGAGTTCATGTGCCTTTGAGGAAGCCCTCTGGCTGCGAGACCATCCAGCTCTCACTCCCATACTGGGTAAGATCACCACCTGTCTTCGACCTGCTGCTGCAGAAACACTTTGCTGTGATTGTTTTGTTATAAGAGATGACAGCAATAACTATTTAATAACACAACCTGGAAGTGCCCCAGAAAGGGAATATGATGTTTACCCTTGAGTATATAGTATCATTTTATCTGCTTGCTCTGAATGACACCTTTTGCACACAGCACATTTTATACTTACAAAGCAATGCCACAGCAGCTTCCTGCATCTGCTCTCTCTGCTGCCTGAAATTGGCTGTAAATATTAATGTGATAGCTAATGCACAAAAAATAGCTGCCAGACGCTATTTAATGGCCTCAAATTTCTCTTCTCCAGAAACTGAGGACATGAAAGAGAAAAAGAGTGTCCAATGTGTTCATTGATTGCAATATGTTCCTTATCTCTATGCGTTTTGTCTTGAAATCCAGTACCATTGTTCCATTGTAGCATTGTTCCACTGGAGTCTGAGCCACAGTATTATACTGTTCTACAGTACTTCTTGAAAGGAGAATTAAAACAAACCCTGCAGATACTCCTAACTTGTGATTACCTTTCTTGAAAATATCCATCTTACATTGTAGTTGTAAACAAGTGTTATGTGTACTATCTGCTATGAATGGTCGTAGCACTATTGTTTTAGTGGAGTAAGCTTTATATTTTAAACAGTAATGCCATCTTGTGGTATGACAAGTTTTATCATTCTGTTTCTTTTTGCAACCTTTTTCTTTATTGTTTTGGCAAGAATTCCTGAAATGCCACGGCACATGCAACAGAATAGGTATTGTCCCAGTTGCAAAAAATTCACAGAAAAAAAAAAAGCCTATATCTGCATGTCATAAACTATTTCACCGGACTTTTAGCAAGATAATTTTGTCTTCTTCCACTGAAAGGAAGGGAGTAGATAGATAGTGCTTCTATTAGAAGGGTCATTGTGAGACACGTGATTGTAAGAGCTGCCTTATTAATTATTGCCCACTTTTAAAATGGAGTTTGTTCCAGACACATACCCTTCAGCAAGTGTCTGGTCTCTTTATGTGTGTGTCCTGGACCACTGGTAAGCTACAAGAAATTCACAAGACCATTCACCATCTACAGTCCAAAAAGGGACCTGTAGTATCTTAGGAGTACTTTAATTTCAGAGGCTAATGATAAGGGCTCAGAAAAAATGTTCTGAATTCACAGTGACAGAGGTTCAAGTTCTATTTTTCTCAAAAATTCAATGTTTTCTGTGTTTGTAGAGTGCTAGTACTAAGGGACCATGCTCTGACTCACTGTTGACAATGTTAATTATAATGTACCACTGACACTGGCCTCAGAAGATGCCCTGTTAGAATTCAAGACGTGCAGTCCATTGGATAGGACTGCTCAGCATTTCAAAGAGTGACTGCAATTAGCCTCTTGGTTCAGAAAACTGAAGATACAATCCCTTTCTCCCCTTCGGTGAAGCCTTTTTACTGCACCAATAATTTGTCAGGTAACTCTGAGCTCTGCCTTGTTACATGAGTTGCTGAGCACCTGATGTTACACAGTCCCACTGAAAGAAAGAGGCTGTGACTTCTGCTGCAGCTTAAGAGATAGGCACGATTTCTTTTCCCCTCTCTTTTCTATGAAAAATGTCAAGCTACTTATTGTCTGCTCAAACTTTCATAGAAAACAGCAAGTCTCATATCAGAACTACTTACATTCTTGGTATGAAATCTTCTGGTGACCCCAAGAGAGCATCACCCAGAGCCAGGGCTTTCCATATCTGAAGCCAAGGCCCTGCAAGCAAGCAATAGTTTCCCTGGGTCTTTGCTCTTTCCCACTTACCTTGGAATTGTTCTACGTGGTATAAAATCAGTAGTTTTCAATATTCTGGATTTGAGATCCTGTAGAAATTTGCCAAGTACTAAACAGGTACCTTTGGAAATCTCAGCTGTGTGAAACACTGTATAGTGCACATGAACTTTAACTTTTTCTTTCAGGACACTCAGGTTGAGCCTACAAATCAGGATTTCTTATTTTGGACGCCAAGTCCAGAGATACCACATTGTCAGAGAGGGAAGTTTACTGACAAAGAACTTTTCTTGATAAACCAAGGATTCCTGACAAACTTTCTCCATATTAAAGCTTATCAAAGTTGTACAGTCTGCGAAGGATTCTGTTTTAACTTTCCTGGCCACAAATGTAAAGAGTTTGTGGATCTTCAGCCTGGAAAGTCCCAAAATGAGTAGCCTTCTGTTGGAAATATGCTAAAGAAAAACAACAGGATCTGTATTTATCCATGAGTTTCAGGACTGAGTTATAATACTTATTGACATCCCTTTTTTGTGCTTGACCAGTGAGCATTGCTAGAAGATCTGTGCTACATAGTTTGTACTTTTATTCCTAATAGCTTGTCCCAAAAATACCATTATGATTGGTAGGAAAATTTTCCTCTGTAATAAACCAGAAAGCAAACACATGAAAATAAGATTTCAGCGATCTGTATGTCTTCTGATGGATAAAAGCAAAAGACATAATTCTTTCACTGTAGCAATATAGAAAATGCAGAGTTATTGTGGCTCAGGTTTCAGAATACACTGCAAATGATGTACTGCACATCCTTTACACCTAGAACCAGACTGAGATAAAAGATGAGATTACATTTATTTATGCATGAATGTAGCGAACATCTGCCAAAAATCTATCTAGTTATTTTAATTCTCCATTTCAACAAAGTTGACCATCTGCTCTGTCATCAGCAGAGATCTTGTTCTAAAAGCTAAATCAAAAGATCAGCTGTCTTGTGTGTCTTGTGTATCTTGTTCTCGCTTAGCAGAAACAAAATTCTAAAGTTATCCCTCTGTAGGTGTGATGGTGACCTGCAGCAGGTACACACTTATTAAGTCAAAATTAACAGCTGGAACTGTAGTGAGCATAATGACAGTTAAAATGTTTAGACTCTATCAAAGACTAAAAGTCCCCAAGTTAGGTGTGCTGCTTAAAACAGTCACTCTAAATAATCGTAATACAGAATTTTTAGACATATAAAAGCCAGTGACACAGAAATTAAAATAAGTACACTTAAGGTGATGCTAGAGTCTGGAATGAAACTGTTGAACTTGTATGTTCTTTATATTTCAGGGTACATGGTAACATAGAAAGGTTCTGTGACTGCATAAATATAAAATGTAATACAATAATACATGACAAAGTATTACAAAGCAATTGTATTATCAAATTACAGAATAGAACATTTCATTTTTTGTTGGGTTTTCAGGTGTTTTTTTTTTCTTGTTTCCCTCCTTGTCAAAATGAAGGAAAATAAGAGGTAGGTGTTACATTGCTTCAGTGCTCCCTAACAGGAAAGTGTTAAAGAACAGGATATAATCATGTCATTTGACTTACTTAATGGGCTTTTGTATTGCTTGCACAGTAAACGCTGGCCTTGCAGAATTTTACTGTGTTAGTTTTAACAATAAAAATGTGGAAGCTTTGCAGGACTGTGAAGACTTCAATAAAGAGTCAACTTCCTCATAAAGGGAAATCTTCCAGAACCAGTGATCTTCAGGGACTGACTCCCCTGGCTCAGGCTGCCTGAGGAGCTGCTCTAGCAAGAAACACTCAGTGCTACTGCAGCTCAGGCAAGCTAAAACTGCTGCCAACATCTACAATGTTTTGTTCCTGTTGTCAAAATCCGAAGTCTTCTCTAATTGAGGCTGCTGATAACAGTGTATAGTTGGTGCTTAGTACTTAGGAAAAAGGCAGCATTTATGCTATGTGCTTATTTGCAATTCACTAGAACTGTTTTGTCTGGCATTGGAGTGAACTTGTTTCTGTGAACTGAGTACAGTCTGTCAGCAAAAATTACATGACTTCATCATTTTCTATCAATACCAATTAGCAGCTATTTTCCAGAACAGTCCAATTTAGATTGAGCTAAGCTATTAATGTTATTAGTATTTATATTATCCTGATGATCATGATCCAGCTTCTTTAATTAGGCACATCAGTGTGTCTGACTGCACTTTTTTAGACATTCTTTTTAATTTTTATTTATTTATTTTTTGTTAGAGACCCATTAGCCTTACTGACACATCACTTTGTTCCCAGAAACGTGGCATTTGGGCCTTATCTTTGAATTACATGTGATCTTTCTGAAATATTTTTTAATCAAAAAATCATAGGATGGCATTCAAGGAGTAGAGATTATTTGAAATAAAAAAAAAAATCTAGTAATGCTTCACTACATGCAAACCTGGGCTGTAGAGTAGTAGAGGTAACAGAATAAAGCATTATATTTACTCATGAGAAAAGCAAATTTCTTTTCTCTCATGAATTTACTGTGTCTCTTTCAAAACTCTCCCCACGACAACACCTTCATCAGGCCTGCTCACAGGATTAGCTTTGCTGGGCACAGGGTGGCCGTTGTCACACAGAGGCCATGAGAGCCCATCCTGTGGCACCAGCACAAAGTGAGCAGGGCAGGGCTGGCCAAGGAAGCACCACCGCCACGCCCGGGATGGCCGGGCAGGTCCTCTCCTGGGCAGGTCCTCTCCTGGGCAGGTCCTCGGAGAGGTGCCAGCCTCCTGAGACTGGAGCCACGGCCCAGCAACAAAGAGGAGGTGGGTCCTGGTGTGTGAGGTCCCTGAATGCTGCCCAAGCCCTGCCACAGCAACAGGGGTTTGCCAGAGCTCAGCCTGTCCTCAGCCCCTTACCAAGTCACTGTAGTTAACTCCTGGGCTGGATAGTACCGGAAAAAAAAGCCTGTGATATTTCATATATATTTGATGCTTTTTTTCCTCTACGCAGAATGGCCTGTTTCAATATATCACATGTTCAAACAGATTACATTAGCATACTATCTCTGAACAAAGCACTTTACTCCACGTCAAAGTTGTCCAGGTAATGGCAAAAAGTAATTCTGAAGTTTGATATTAAGTATAATTGAATGCATTCAGGGCACAACTGCAAATCTCTTGAAACTGTCATAAACTGTGCAAAGCTACTTCCTCAGTGACAGTTTGTTGAGCATAAAAATGGAATCTGAAGATCCTAAGCTATTTATTTCAATTCAGTGAGATACTCAGCAAAGCTTACAATTTTGCTACATTCTGTAGAAATGCAGTGTCTCCTGAACACACAGATGATGCTATCTGTATTATAAATATGGATTCAACACTGCCTTTGTGTGTATCTCTGTTTATATGCAATATATACACATCAGCACCTAGAGTAAGAATATGTTAATTTAAATACTTTGAAAATTAGAGGGCAGCAGAATTTTGGTTTTATACACTCTTTATCTCCGGCCTAGTGTATATTGTTTCTAAAGTAAATAGCAAAATGGTTTAACATAGAAAAATTGTGCCTATGACTTCAATGGCAGCATGGAAAGTTTCTCTAGAATGTTTAGATATTTGTTTCAATGAATTCGTTCACTCACATACAGTAAAAGTTTGGCAAGTCCTCAGTTTTGCTGATCCAAGTATTTGTGGAGTTGTGTGTGTAGCTCCAAGCTAAAAACAGGCAACGGATGTCATGAATGTAAAGAGTGTCCTAAAGAGTATTACATTGTTGTGAACAAAACAATTTTCTAATGCTATGACACAAGAAATTTTTTTTTTTGATGGTTAGTTTTTTTGAGAGCAGAATGCCTTTAATTTTTCAAGAATGATAGAAAAATGCATGGAATCATAGGCTGAAGAGGTGTTGCCAAGGTGCTCTACAGCAGTACATTCTGGAAAGTCCAAAGTAATTTTAATTACTAGCAGCACAAATGAATTTTGAGGAGCCAAGCAAGTAATTATTTCATTCTGTATGTGACTGCCTTGTAGTCGGACACCAAACAGACATGTCAGCTCTCGTACTTTCTTTATTTTATAAGTGTGAAAGTATCAGATCATGTGAGGAAAAAAAATCTACTGAATCATGCAGTATTAGAAAAATTTTGTTACTAGAATTCTGTGTCTACTTAGATAAAAAAGAGGAAGAGAAAAATTGAAGTGGGTTTCATTTTGTGGCAGTTGATTTAAGCCTAATTAATCTACACTACACTGACATTCAACATACACTTAGTTTCTCTGCTATTGATAGGAAATATTGTCAGGGAAAAGACAAGGTGTTATTTAAGGTGATTAATGAGTAGAGAACTATAATATGGAAATGTAAATTTTATCTTGCCAATAAAAAAAAATCTGCCCGTAAAGTCCATTAGGCACTAGAATAGCACATCAAAAGAAGTCACTGATGCATCGACAAAGCCATGTTCAAAGTAGACCAGATAAAACATTTAAGAGGCAAGTCGAGAGGATCATCTTGTAATTATAGTGCAACTGATATGACCCCAATGGTCTTATCCAACCTTCTGATCTCTAAGTGTGGGATAAACATAACATGGCATTTGAGTGTGAAGATCAAATGAACAGAAAGCCACCTGTGAATCTGGAAGACGAGTATTTTTCCAAACTCAGCAGACATGGGAAGAGCAATTGTATTTAATCCATGACAAATGGGGAAAGATAGGAATAGTAAATCAGGGCTGAGTTATGGGATGTTCCCTTCTTTTAGAAAAAAATAGCCCTCCATAGTGAAGTTATATCACTTCTCCAATTTTGTCAGCTTTGTAAATATGCTTTAGACCAAATATGGCTATTCTTAAGTGAATTTTTTTATCCTATGAGCTCAGGCAGCAGTTCTTTGAGCTTAGTCTCAACAATTTCCAAGCACAGATATTCTTTCCAAGCCTTAAAGACAGAAAAGTTTGGACAATAAAAAAAGTCATATTTTAAATACAGACCAATTCCAATACTTGAACTATACCATGGTGTCCTGTAAGATAATGAGTCAACATTTTAGTAACTACCTCCCACACACACATTCCAAGGGAACAGCTCAGGAATAATACCAGTGTAAATTAGGCCAATGTCTGAATGTCCATTATTATAAACATAATTAGTTCCCTGTAGTCATTTTGCCCAAATTCTAAAGGTTAACTTTCTTCAAGGGTCTCCTGACTGACTCCATGCTCCACAGAGCATTCAGAAGGTTGCAGAAATTAGCATCCACAGTTATTACTGCTTGTCAACTATGAACACACAGAAACTGCTAAGCTTCCAAAGGCTTTATTCCCAAGTGAAATGAAAAATAAAATATGAAAGCAACATTGTATATTACTATGACATCAGCCTTTTTTTTTTTCTGGGGGGAAAAAAACAAACAAAAAACATAAATCTTGGAATAAAAAGAAAGTATAATGCAGTTAATTAAGGTGGCTACTTCTCAGTCTTAGTGCCTGGATAATGCAATCTAGTTATTATTTTAGGACCAATGAAGACAATGGAAGACAATGTCATTCTCTGACAAATGTTTGGCATTTCCATTTTCAACTCACAAGTGCCGCAGCACTACTCACACTTTTCTGCTCTCCTACAGGGTGTAAGTCACTTTCTTAATCCTACATTAAATGCTCTGGCTATTTATGCCAATGCTCAATGCTTTAGTGTGCCAACTGGGTGAAAATCCAAACACTCACTCTCACTTTGACTCCAGTAGCTGGAGAGAATTCACCACTATTGTCTCAAACAGCGTCACCGGAATATTAATAACCAAGACTTTCATATTAAATGCAATCTGAAAGACAACATGTTTAGTAACATATTTGCTAATAGCATTCATTCTTACCACCATCATTCTGATTTAACATTTAGGCAAAGTTAAAATTGCCATAGCATGAAAACACTTGCAAAGGAAATATCTGTATATTGTTTAGCATACATTGTGAAATGAGACTAATAGACTAAGACTGTTAAAAACACAGATTGCAGATAAACACATGATCAGCAATTTAAAAGTTAGTGTTGTGTGTTGAGTTCTTAATTTGTTCCCCTCAAAACAAAATGATAACTTGAATAAAATTTTTCAGTCTCTATAAAAAAGACAATAGACTGTTAGCTTCCCTTTACAGAACTCCTTCTTCTGTTAGAAAAATAACAGAGATTCAGGGAAATAATAAGCTGACACAGACATATGCAGAGCTGAACAAAAGTTTCCAGCACTGAGATGAGAAAATAAATTGCCATGAATAATTCAATAAACTTAACCCTCTGGTTCACTCATGGACAGTACACTAGAAGTTCATGGTTTTTCTAATACCACTATTTATTTCACCTTAACTGACAAATATGTAATTTTAACTCTGTGGATTAAACCCACTAGAAGGATAAATAATCTTGTGATGTATCAAACTCATGCTTTCTTTTTTCTAATTGGATGAATGTGAAAGTGTTTACTTCCTGAATGTGTCCATATATAACTTAAATATGAGCAGTTGCATATACAAGTAGCCACTTACTTTGCTTTATTGTGCATCACTTCCATTAAATTCTGATCACTATTATGCTGAAAGCTACATATAGAGACAGAACTACTGTGAAAAAAAAAAAGAAAAAAAGGAGAAAAAGAAAATGAAAAAGAAAAATAAAGAGAAAAAAAAGAAAAAAGAATGAACAAATCTACAGCCTTATTATGCATCTATAGAATCAGAAATTAATGTCGACTGAGACAATTATTTCTCCAGTTTATCAAATTACTTGCTTACCTCCTTTAATTTCTACTCAGTGACTGCTACTTATACCCAGTAATGCTCTGAGAAGGTATCCTCATATGTTGCATAGCAAATCCAAATAATTTTCTTAAAACTGAAAAGTTCGAGGAAAATGAATTCAGCTATAAAGATGGGGATTTTATTGTGACTTACAGAAGATAAGAGATAAAATAATCAGAAAACTCTTATTGCTTGGAACCAGCCCCTTAAAGTGTGAGCTTTCATACTACTGGTGTGTTCTCTGATTACAATAGTCTGATTTTGGTGTGCAAGATTCTGATAGATATGGATAAAACTAACAAAAAAAAGGTAATAAATTAAGCAACTAAATATATATTATTTGAAATTAATAATGTTTGTGAATTTGAATTTTATGGTATTACACGGTGTTCTGCTTAATTCAGTGCAGTGTACTTTGTTTACACATATTCAGAGAGCACATGGCCAAAACAAAAGGACAGAGCAAGAAAATTACATCTACTGCTATGCTTTATTTTATTGTTCTTTTTCTATATTTTAATTGTCAGAGGCTGAAGTGAACAAGTGTTTTATATTTACAAAACTGACAATTATCTACTGTCTTTCCCACCCCACTACAATAAAACATCCCATCACAAGATATATTTAGAAAGTAAAGGACATTCTTTCTTTATCACCCAGTTAAACACAACTACAATTAATTAAATGAGAAAATTATAAATTATTCTTCATTGATTTTGCAGGTGTTAACTGTTAAGGATTTACCAGCAGCCCTAAAATTTCCTTAGTGTAGAGAGGACAGAAGTTAAGATGGTCAACTAGAGGACCATAGTAAAGTTTAAACAAGAATTGTTAAAGTCTTAAAATTTCTCTGTAAAACCATTTAACTACTGTTCCTAAAATGTTCTCTAAGGGATATCATTGCTAATAATGGATACTTACAGACCATCTGGGTGAAATAAGTTAAAGAATTTTTCTCGTACCTACACTGCAAATTAATTATCTCTGCATTGATCTTCCTTCTGTTCCAGTCTACTTCCCTTAAATGCCTCCATATGTTGTACAGCACAAAACAAACCATGTTTGAACAATGTGTTGATATATACAAAATTCTGCTTAATTTCAATTATGGTACCTGTGAAATGTAGATATTCCAAATCATACTTTTATAGGCTTCATATTGCTTGAATATGGTAGTTACAGGACAATAGTTACAGCCTCATTCCTCTGTTGCTCCAGCACATTATAAAGAAAATAAACAGCTTGTTCTTTATTTAAAGGTGTCCTCAACACTCACCATTAGTAGCTTTGGTGTACCATAAATGCAAAAGCTTTCATAAAACCATCATTGCTTTTGGAGTTGTTCATTTTGTACATTATCCAAGAGAACACCATATTTCTGTAAAAAGATGAAATTGTTCAAAGAGTGGAGGTGTCTGAATCTAACACAGTTCCTTTAAGCTTCCCAAAGAGCACAAAGGAAGAGCTGGCTAGGATGGAAACGGTACTTGTCATGTGACAGAAGAGGCAGAAAAGCAGGAAAAGCAAAACTGGGATAAAAGTGTATGGAAGTCTAATAGAACCGAGTAGAACAGAGGGCAGCTGGAGCAGCTGAACCAGGGACAAAAGGACAGAAGGCAAGTTTCTCAGATACACTATTATCTTACTCATCATAAGTAAAGATGGATAGATTCACCTTCTGCACAACCAATGTCAACTGAGCAATTCTTCATGACCCAGCAGCTGCATTCATGCTCTTCTCCAGTGAAGGAACTGAAATTATATAACAGAACTAGTTAAACTTCTCTGGAAATCTCACAGATCCCAAAGGAAAAATAATCTATTACTAACTGTCATCTTTCTTCCATTCACTTTAAAACCCAGCTGATAACCAGATAGTACGTAAAAGTCAGCAGTATTTACCTTTGCTCAGAAAGTTTTTTCCAATCAGGTACCTGGCATATCCCTAAAATTGGAAATATTGTTTTTTGTGTGCTTAATCCCAGCTGGTTAGGTCAGGGGACTTTTCCCATGTTTAAATTCTACACCAGATTTCAAAATAAAATATAAAAATGAGAAGAGAGTGTACCTGGAAAACTCCAAATCTGGAGTGAAAATAAAAGTCAACTCTTATTCAAATCTTTATTTTCTTTTCCATCTCAGAATTTCTAGGGTTTGAGATAGTATTTTGGAAGGCTTGAGACTGGTAATATTAATAAAAAATAAAAATCAACCTATAACAGATTTTGACATTACTCAATTAAACTCACTGACTGGCCAATGACAGTGAGCACCACTTGCCACAGAAAATGAAATATTGCATAACGCCCACAAAATTCTAAAGTTTTACACTTCAGCAGATCTGTTAGACACAGATCTTCTTGTGCCCCAGCAAACATTTTACTTTAAACTTGATAAATTTCATAACATAATTTCAATTTTTCACTGATTACTGGTACACAAGATTAAGGCCTTGGTGCCTTCAATTTACATACAGAAGGGTGACAATAGAAATGATAACAATAAATATTTCCTAGTACTAAAATTTTTTAAAAAACGTAGCGATCATCAGTAAAGCTAACTGGGGCTTGTGAGTTATCTGAAAGACCTGGTGTTACTCTGGATGACACTGTTGCTTTCTTCATCATCTTTGTGCTCATACTATAATGCAATGTGTTAAAAAGCCTGAAATAAAAGGAACAAAAAACAGGTCAGGTCCTTTCCAAGCAATGAACATTTGCCCCACAAAGTTTTACTTACATATAAGGAAACTGTCTCCAGATTTCTTTTCCTCCATATTTCTATTTAATTCTACTGTGAAATGCAGAGCCATCTGAGTCTACATTAGGCAAAACACTCACTGCACTCCAACATAACTGGAAAGCGGATCCACATATGTTCACAGGCACAGACATAATCTTCTCCATATTCAGCACCGCCTGTTGATTATGGACACCTCAGATCAATGTGTGTCATTTCAGTCATTTGCCACAAAAACTGTGGGGCTTGGAGGTGGATTTGTAATTTGAAATGTGGACTGACAATTCCATTTGGGATTGGGTAGTGTCTGAATAATAGCTAGTATGGAATCACAGTGTTTCTGAGGGTTAGAGCTGAATGCAGGGCTTAAACAAACACGGGTACAGTAACCCAGGAGGAGCAGGCAGTGCCAATCAATTTCAAAGGGGCAGGAGGGCTCCTGACCTGCCCCTGTGGGCAAACAACAGGTCTGCACTGGCTATGAACATCCTGCCACACAAATCTCCCAATCTCTGACACTGCTCCAGTGAGTGGATCCAGGGGCTGCGTGGGTGGATCCAGGTAGTGCTGGACATAGCCAGCAATGCAGACAGACGATAGGTCCAGCACTGGGCCAGGGACACTCTTCCTACACCACGACTGCTTTGACAGACACTCTAAGCCCTTGGGCACACTGAGAGCCAATAACCACCCCCAACATCCACACATACTCTCTCTCCCACCACAAAAGGGAAAGAGCCCTTAAAAGTACACCTTTACCCCAAAAATTGCAAATCTGAGCAACCCTCTTCTATTTTCCCCTCCAGATCAGGCCGCAATAAGTACTTTTGGCCTAGCAGACACTGACTTAAAGCAAAGCTCACACTTGCCTTTTAAGTCAATATTTTCTCACAGTTGACAAGGAAATAGGGAAAGCTGCCAAATCTGTGTTCCGTCTGTGTAATTCCCTGAGATATTACAGAATAAGGGAGCCTAACGCACCACATAGACAAGAATATGCTGGGTTTCAGCCACTGGCACAAGGGGTAAGTGATGCCTGGGTATACAACGTCCTTGGACACCTCTGGAACCCTCCACAGTGAATGTTCATTTGCAGCAAACCACTGGGGATAACAACAGAAGAGCTGTGGATTTGATTAGTACGGGCACAAACTGTAACCCACTGGTTTGACTGAAGCCACAGACTGGAATAACTGCTTGGCATGGCCCAGCTTCCTTCACTGGCCAAGACCCCAGGTTTGGTTTGCCACAAGAAAGGTATAAACTGTATGCAGGCACTGCTTGTAGCTGACTGCCCACAACGTGACTGCTGTGGGATACAGCTGTGTGTGCATGTATTAGCCTTGGAAATAATGCATTTTAACTTACTGAGGTGCTGGTTTGGGGGGGTGTTATCTATTTTATTTTCTCCTATTAAGTGGGAATTGAAGCGCTGCATTGCCTTAAAACCTATGACTGCAATGCCACTAGTTATGAGGTAATAAAGTTACATCCAATTAATTAAGGGAAAAAGTACGACTCTTCAATTTACTTGCCATTTACTATTCACCAGATACAGAATCATTCATGCTCAAAAAGCAGGAAACTACATATAGGGGAAACAGTAATGCACAGAAGAGGACATTTCTCTGGAGTTACAATTTTGCATCAACATGAATAGCAATAAATGGATCTTCAGCGTCGGTATTAATCTGGAAATTAGCCTTTCCATCACCAGAAACATACACCTGTTTTCCAGTACATTTGTTGTCCTCCTTTTGTCCAGAAATAACATCACAGTAAGTACCAGCAGGCAGTCCAGTTTGCAAATAAACACTCATATTCCTGTGTGAAAATAAACAAATACTATTTATCCATTATTTTAAAAACAAACATTTCAAATTGTGTGCAAGATTTTTGAACCTGATGCTACTCCCTTACTTTGAAGAGCAATGTGAAGCATGAGCTTTCTGATCCTACCCCTGCTTCATTCCCTATGCTCCCAGCACCAAGCCTGCCAGAGTTCAAGAAGTGTTTGGATGATACTCTTGGGCACATGATGTGAGGCTTGGGGATGGTCCTGTGCAGGGCTAAGGGCTGGACTCGATGATCCTTGTGTGCCCTTTCCAACTCAGAATATTCTGTGATTTTAGCTCTCTAGACTTGGCATACACTTGAATAACTCGGGTTGTATTGCTGATGAGGGATGCTATGGTTCTCTCTGGGTACAGTGTTTCTCCCATTGACTTACCAGTCATCATTATTGAAAATGATGAAGCCTTTATTACCACGGCCAAAAGCTACTTGATTGCTGCCATTGTCCCACCAGTTGGAGAAAGGTTCACCGTCCACCACGTTACGGAAAATAACCATGTTCCTGAAAATACAAGGAACGGCTGTCACTGCAGCTGCAAGAGCTCTAAAGCCATGAGGAACATGAAGCAAAAGCAACTGCTTTCACTCAGTTTTTTCTCCCACAGTGTCCTACTTTATCTGACGCCAGCGATGTTCACAAACCCAGTCGTTGCCACAGGTAGTGTCCTCATTGATTGTCACAGGCTTTATTGAGCCATCCGAGTTACTTGGGGGTCCAACCCAGTCATTGATGTCCTGTAATTCAGAAGTTTATAACTTCTTACTGAAAATGCAGAGAGCCTCTTGGGAGAGAAAAGCTAGATGGAGCATCAAATTTTCACCAGCTAGATCCAACATGGCCCAGTGAAATCCCTTAACACACTGAAATGCGCTGGACTACTTCTAGGGCCCTGCTCTGGTCCTTATCCACCACAAATGCATCATCAGCATTGCAGGCTTACCTTTCCATCAACAAAATATCTTGGCCAGCGGAAACTTGACATCACACGTGTGAACCCATACGGATGGGCCAGCATGAAACCAACTGCCATTTTATAGAGCCTGTTGGTTGGACAAAGCAAGTCATGAGACGTGCAAAGAGAAACAGACAGACAAAACAGCACCCAGACAAGAGCAATCTCTTACCTGGCATCCCAGAAGGTCAGAATAGCAGATCCACCGGCCCCATGCCCCCGCTGGTTGTCATGATTGTCCACAAAGACCAGGGCTCTGTCAGAAGGCACAAAGCCCCAGCCTTCTCCCCAGTTCCTAGCCAAAAACACAAAGAGCTGAAGTTACCCTGTCAACTGTTGTATCCAGTGTAGCCCAGATAAATAGCAGCACCTCCATCCTTACTTTAGGTAGGCCATCTTTTCTCCGTTCCACTTGCGGATCACTGTCCCCAG